>NC_058407.1:99527177-99603958 GCF_002201575.2 Neomonachus schauinslandi | reverse complement strand
AGCAGTGGCCAGGGGAAACTCCCTCTGAGGGACACCAGCAGCAATTCTGCAGCGAGCTGCGGGCGACAGAGACTTCATGGGGGTGTGCGTGAGGAGGAAATGTCTGGGGCCTGCCGCCGTCCTGCCCGACAACGTGGCCCCCTGGGCAGCATCTACCGCCCTCCTTGCTTCACCTTGACCTCAGGCTTGGGACACTGGCAGACCCACGCCCTACCCCGGGCCTCACTGGCCCTGTCCTCAGCTTCCACAGGCTCCCAAGGCCGGAGAGGTCAGGAAGAAAGGGGTGGAGAGTGTGGCCAATGCTTGCTTAGTGTCCATGCTGAGGTGGCCCCTCACACCTGAAGCAGACAGTAGGTTTCTGGAAACTTCAGTGGATCCTGGAGCTGGAGCACACAGCAGCCCCTTCCTCAGCCCCCAGCAGCAACTGCTCGGCTTGGTATGTGGGGCAGAAGGCCTACGCTAGGGAAGTGCAGAGAGGGGCCGTTGGATGCCCCCCCCCACACACACCGGGGGGCTCCTGGCCTGCCTTCGAACCAGCGGAGGGGGGGTGGGGCGCACGCTGCTCTGGCCAGGGAACAACGTTCTGAGAAGGCTTTTTCCAGAGACAACGTGCCCACGTGGAAATGAATCCAATGATGATGGGTGCCATTTATTGAACACCTGCTATCTGCTCAGCAAGGAGCCAAGTGATTTACATATATATTGCTAATCCTCTCACCAAACTAGGGATAATTAACCCCATTTTACAAACAAGGAACTGAGGCCCAGAGACAGCATAACCAGCCCTGGGTTGCCGGGTCCGCCCCTCCAGCGGGTAGAGCCCTGTGGCGAGGCTGCGGCTAGATCCTGCAGGCGCGCAGGCGGATGTGGCCGGGCCGCGGTGATCTGGAAGGAACCCCACCGGGGCAGGTTCTCCACACCAACTGCTGCTACTGCCCCTGCTTTGCTTTCCATGGAACCCTCTGTTGGTGGTGGTGGGGTGGGGAGTTGGGCAAAGCAAAAGACCAAGAGCCAGGAGACCTGGGTGCCAGTTCAGGACGTGACACCCTCGGGAAGTCTTTTCTCTGGGTCTCAACTTTCTGATCTGTAAAAAAGGAGAACACAGACACTCGCCTGGCACGGGTCTCGGGTTGCGGCGGGGATCTGATGACAGAAAGTACCTGAGACCACTCTGAAGTCTACAGATAGCTGGACAACAGCCGCGTGCACTTATGGGGAGGCCTTCATGTGTGCCGGCACCGCGAGTGGGTCACGTTCATCACCTCGTTCTTTATATATATATATATATTTTTAAAGATTTTTTTAAATTTATTTATTTGAGAGAGAATGAGATAGAGAGAGAGCATGAGAGGGGGGAGGGTCAGAGGGAGAAGCAGACTCCCTGCTTGGAGCAGGGAGCCCGATGCGGGACTCAATCCCAGGACCCTGGGATCATGACCTGAGCCGAAGGCAGTCGCTTAACCAACTGAGCCACCCAGGCGCCCCTTTCACCTCATTCTTATCTAGACCTTACGTGGCTGGGGACAGGATCCCTGTTTTGTGGATGGAGCAGTGGTGGGCCAGGAGCAGAGGCAGGGGTGGCCCCAGGGCTTCTGATGGCCCGGCTACTGCTGTCACCCCTCCCCTGGTCAGTGCTTGTGGTCGCAGGAGTGGGAGGGCGGGGCAGCACAGAACTCCCTCTTGCACCGGCTGGGCCCTTGCCCCCTGTGTCTGCCCCACCCCAGGGTGCCCCTCCTGACTCCTCTCTACCGACCCTTGACTGGAGCCACTGTGAGAGCGCCACTGATGTCCTGGGGGACAGCAGGGGGTCAGGTGGAGCACTGAGACGGCAAAAGGCATCGCTCAGAGCAGAGAGCTGGGTGTGCAAGGGGGAGCGCACATCCACGGACACACACATGTGCGCGCATACACACACACAGAGGAATGAGTGCATGTACATGCACACACATATACACACATGCACAAGCACACCTGAACGCATATCCGTGCATACAGCCCCACGTACACCTAGATGCATGCGGACAACCCGTGGCCCCACACATACCCCCGCAGGCTGTGCACACATACCCACGTACACACACAGAGGGTGCATTCACATACCTGAGCCCACACTCACACTCCTCCCAGGTCTCTTACAAGTTCAAGTGGGCCCCCGGGCCCCCAGGCATTTTCCTTCATCTTTTCTGGGGAAGAGAGTGACCACTGATGCACCCTTGGCTGCCGAGGGAAGGTGGGGCGAAGAGGAGGGGAGGAGAGGGCAGGACAGCACACGGGCGTGCAGAGGGTCAGTGATTTGTGATCCCTGCCAATGGGAGAGGGGCTCACAGCTCCTCTACGCAAGCCGCTGTCCTAATCCTGCCCCCTCCAACTCACCTGCAGACAGGCCACCCCGATGCCCACCGCCCCCATGAGCAGCAGGTGGTCAGCCAGGAACTGCTCCAGCTTGGTGATGCAGCCTCCCTGTAAGGTAAGGGCAAGTGCCACAGGATGGCCCGGAAGCAGGCGAGGCTGGGGAGGGAAGGGTGCTGCTGTCCACCCAGCTAAGGGCAGGCCAGAGGCTTAAAGGGTCTGGCCAGCCTTTCGGGTGCCCACAGGCTTCTCGGGTGACCCAGGGGCCTGCCATGATGTCCCAGAATCCCCCAGGGCTCTGTGGAGACCACTGAGGGCATGTTGCCTCATGGCCAGTGCATAAGTGTGTCCTGCTCCCCCCCCACCCCACCCCTCTGCCTGAGCCCGCCTCTCACGGGGTGGGGGTGGGGGCTCCTGGATGGCAGGGAGCTTTGGGCACTCACCTCCACCTTGTAGATGTTGGAGGGGTGGGCCCGTTGGCCACAGCGCGCCACCACCGTCTTGCAGCAGCTGTCGGGCACCCGGCGGCCCTCGGCCTCCCGAGACCGGATATAGGCGCTGTGCTGCCAGTCAGCGGAGCTGTTACTCCCACAGCACTTGAACTGGAGGGAGAGACAGAGGCTGGGGGCGAAGAGCGCGCGCCGGGCTCCTCCAGCCCCTCCGTGGCCGGGCCGCAGGACTCATTATTCAGATATTGACCCAACCCCTCTTTGTCCTCCCTGTGAGTTCTCCTGTGCCTGTTGGAGCAAGGAGCTGGTCTCCCTGGGGCTTCTCTCCAGGCAGGTGCAGAAGCTGACTGCAAGACACCTTCTAGCCACCCAAGTCCTGTAAGGAGATGATGCTGGCTGTCCTGACGGCAGGGAGGGTCTGTGGGAAGATGGGCGGGGAGTAGATGCAGGTGGGTCCCTGAGAGAGTGGGGCTGTGTACCCCTGGGCAGAGCCCAGGGCAGGGCCAAGACCACATGGGGTGGGGGGGTTCCTGGTCACCCAGGGAGGCAGGACCCCAGGGAGGCAGGGTCCCTGGACCCTCATTCAAACCCTGAAGCCTCAGAGCCCTCAGACCTGCAGGGACGCAGAGAGGGTCCCAGAGCCCCAGTGCGGGCAGGTCAGTGTTGACAAGGGGGCAGTGTGGATGCTGGATAAGACGGGGGGCTTCCGCACCACTCCAGCACAGGAAAGCGCCCCCCCCCCCGGGGGTCCGGTGATGCAGACACACAGGATGTTGTTTCTCTCTTGCCCTTCTGAGTGGAGGGAGGGAGACCCCAAGTCCCCACATGAGCCACAGAGCCAGCTGTTTCGAGGCTGTCTCTGGTGTGTGGAGTGCAGGCAGGGCGGGAGTATGCTCAGTACAGTTAACAAGTGTGTGTTAGGCACCTACTCTGTGCCGGGACTGAAGTTAGCCCGGGCTCACGCGTGAGTCCCACAGTTCCCGGCTTTCTGAGGCATCTCAGTAGCTTACTAGGAGAGCCACAGGGAGACGTCGGAGCTGAGTAGCTCAGAGGAGGAGAGGCGAGCAGCTCTGCTCATGGGCCAGGAAAGGTCCCACAAGGAAGAGGAGGAGCCCCGAGGAGGCAGGCAGGATGGAACAGCACATGGAGCCGGGAACAGCAGGGTGTGTGCCAGGAGTCACGCGGGATTATCCTTCTGCATGTCCCCTGGACAGGTGACTTAGCCTCTCTGGGCTTCCGTTTTGTCACTTGTCAATGGGGCTAGCGGAGTACCTCCACGCCGGGTTGTGTGAAGACCGTGAGAGATGATTCTGGGAACCCTGGAGAGGAGAGCCCTGCAGGGCTGAGCAGTTAGGAAGAGACACCGTCTACTGCGATGGTCATTTCCTGAATACAGGCATGTGGGTGTCATTGACCTTAGGGGGTGCGGTCCACAGCCCAGATGCTGGCCCTGGCCTGAAGCCCACTGCCTTCTCGGGGCTGTTTCCTCAGGCCTAGCATGCAAGCCTGGGCCCAAGGTCCCTCATGTCCCTCTGGTTCTGACTATTGCTGGCATGTGTGGGCTGCTGGCCACATGCTCTGGGTCCCCACGGAGACCCTGGGCAGTGGCAGACACTGGCTCCCGGCTGTGCCCTTCCTCATGCTGTTCCCCACTCTCTGACTGCCCCTCCCACCCTCTCTACCGAGGCAAACCCGGGCCCTCCTTCCTGGTCCCCCCGGATGGCCTCCCCAGCTCTCTTCTCCACTCGGAGGGGCCTCCCAGCCTAGCGCTGACTGCAGCTGTGTTGGGCTCCAGGACTAAGGCCCCGAGGGCAGGGGTTCAGGCTAAATTCCTCACATGCCAGGTCCCACAAGTGCAGACTGAGCTTTGGACAGGGCTGACCAGCAGGTGCGCGTGCTAAGCGTGTGGGTGTGGGTTGGATGCGTGTGTACCTCTGTGTACACGGGTGCCCTTAGCCACCAGAGCAGCACACAAGAGACCCCCCTGGGCAGAGCCTACTGGGAGCTAAGCCAGTCTTGGGGGGATGGGGAAGGTGCCTCCCCCGCGGAACTAAGATGCCCCTAGAGCTCCGAGCCCCGCTAACCTCTGCTCTGCCTCCTTGCCCGGTATTCCTGGCTGAAAAGACCAAGGCCTCAAGCCCTAGATACAGAGCTGTAGATACAGAGATCGCAGGCTAAGAGTGAGGGTGGGGTGGCAGGGAGAAGGGGGGCCGGAGCGGGCAGCTGCTTACATCCTGCTGGAGACGGTCCACTGACGTTGTGAGGTCGGAGGCTCCGGGCTGCCTGTAGTTCTCAGCCAGAGTCCGGCTCAGGTGCTGCTTTAGTTCGTCACTGAGCTGGAGAGCAGAGACGGAAGGTGGCGTCAGCAGAACCGCTCATGCCCATCTTGCTCCCCAGGCCCACTCGGAGCTAACTCTAGAGCATCGTGGATGTTGGACGGTGTAAGGGCAGAGGGGTCTCAGTGTAATGGGAGCATCCGTAGGAGACAGCTCGGGACCCGGTTCACGGAGAGAGGTTGCAAAAGCTGGGGCCCTGACGCAAGGCCAGACAGCGGACGGGCAGAGCTGAGAGGCGGGCTGCGGAGGGGCCGGCTCAAAGCCGGTGGGAGGGCAATGAGGCTGGGCACGGGGGGGCGGGGGGCGGCTTTTAAATCTTTTTTTCATTTGATGATGAGGTGATACTCAAAATATTTACAATTGTTACCCTGTGGGCAGCCATCGATTGTACGGGTGCTGGCTTAAAATAACCAGTGTGGTCAGCTGTCTCACCCCGGTCATGGTCTTGAACCCCTGATTCCCAGCACCGGGTGGGAGGGCACCTGACTGGCCACTTCGTCTTTGTCTAATGCAGGCAGGCGAGGCCTGGAGCGGTCTTCAGAGTTCAGCAGGCAGCCCTGGCCCCAGCCTTGCTCCTTGGATGCCTGCCAGCTGGCTTCATCCTCTACCTCTGCATCCAAGGGGAGACGGGCCACCCACCTCCCATGGGGTGTCCCCACTCCCTGACTCCCACACTCAACACATCAGCATCCACAGATGGGGCAGAGAATTGCCGGAAGTGGGACAAGAAGGAGGACCTGGATGTGCGAGGATTGTTGGGGACCTGGGAGACAGGACGCCCCTGTGGGTCACTGCCCTAGCTCCCCCATTCCTGTTCACCCCACCACATGCTGTCGCCTCTGCGGGGTGCCGATGGGGAACATAGCAGGAGGACACTTGCACTCACCCTCCGGTAGTACATGTGGGCCAGGACCCCTGCCACCAGCTCAACCAGGAAGATCACCAGCAACAGGCAGAAATACTAGGAGAAAGGAGTCAAGGTGGTCACACGAGGATCAGGCCCACGTAGGCAGATGGTGCTCCAGGACTTCTAGAACAAATGTCTCCCCCAAGCAGTGCGGGAGGTGGGGCGACCTGCCAGGGACCCCATCATCCATGCTGTCTTCCTCTTCCCAGCAGCTCCAGGTAGACTCGCCTTTCCCAGCTGCTGGCACGGAGCTCCCCACTCACGCCTTCACCCACTGGTCTACTGTCAGTGCATTAGTCCATCCACCCACCTCAAAGTTATGGGGGGGGGGACAGGTAAGTAAGTGACTACAATGCTGTGTCACGAATGTCACAACAGGGCAAGGCTTAGAAATGATGGTTGGTCCTAGGTGGGGGAGGGCAGTCAGAGAAGGCTTCCTGGAGGAGGTGACACCCGAGTGGCATCTCTAAGGAGGAGCTTCCAGGTGAAGAAGGCAGGAGGCATGTGCCAGGCAGAGACGAGAGCATGTGCAAAGCCTGGAGTGCACAGAGGGTAGTGGAGGGAGCAGAAGAGGCTGAGAGCATAGGGGTGGCTGGGCAGCCACCAAGGCTCAGGAAATCGCAAAGGCACCCGCCCGGAGAAAGGCATCGGTGTGTCTTCCAGCCCCTCATGGCCCTGCAGTGGGTTCTAACTTCCTGTCGCCACCACTGCCTGGCCTTGTCCAGGCTCCGGGCTGTTCTGCACGCTTCCCAGCCTGCGCACTGCTTTCCTGGCTGTGCTCTCAGCTGTGACTCCTCCTGCCCCCGCCAGGCTTCAGAGGCAGGAGGCTCCGGGACGCTGTTCCATCCTGGTGTGTCCTTGCAGGGGCCGACAGGTCAAACATGCGTGTCAGGCCATGTGGCTAGGAGGGGGCGGGGAGGAGGAGAGGAAGCGGGCTCCAGGCAGGGGAGAGGGGACGAGGGAGGGGGAGAGAAGGAGGAGCAGGGGAGCGTTGCTGCCTGAAACGGCCCCCTCTGGGGAAGCCCAGCCACTACCCATGAGCAATGGTTGGCGACACCTCCTTCCCCAGGCACCACCCGTCATCCTGGCCATGGTCACTGGGATCCCTGGATTGCAGGGGACGCTCAGCCTCTGACGGAGCCCTGGAACTCCAGGGCTCCTCAAGTAGGGGAAGGGATGCAGCAGGAGGGGTGAGAATGAGAAGACAGCTTGCAGGGTGGGGGATGTGGGGCCAGGTCAGGGGCGATGCGAGTCCATGGGCCCAGGGCCCTTGCCTGACTATCTCCCAGAGCCCAGCGCAGACCCTGGCATGGGCAGGACTTAAGAAACACAGAGAGAGGAGAGGATATTCCTTTTCACGAAGAACATTCCATCCAGGGGCAAGGCTTCCTTTCGAGATATGTCAACTGTGCACCTCGCCCACAGCGATTTTATTGAGCCCACAGTCTCCCAGGCTCAGAACTGCCCACAATCAGGGGTGAGGGAAGCGTTCCAGGCTCTGAACGATGGTGGCAGGCCTGCCCTTATCATCTGTAGGGGCCCTTCTTACCAAGCATGCCGCGAGGTGAAGGGGACTGGCCAGGGCATGCCGGCCCCACACTGGGGGCAGGAGCTCGGCCATCTTCTGATCCGTGGGTGGCCTGGAATTGTTACTGCAGTTTAATTGATACCAGTGGTTCTCAACCTGGCACGATTTTGTACCCAGGGGACATTTGGCACTGTCTGGAGACATTTTTTTATTGTCACACCTGGGGAAGGCCTCCTGGCATCTAGTGGGGAGAGGCCAAGATGCTCCCGAACATCCCACAGCACACGGGACAGGCCCCGTGGCAAAGAACGATCTGGGCTGCAATGTCATGGGTGCCAAGATTGAGAAACTGATTTACACATTTAACTTCAGATTCTAAGGCTGCTACTGGGACCTGATTTGCATATGTGCCCCTCTGCCCTCCGGGAGACATGAAAAGGAAGATCGGAGGCAGGCTGTCTGGTCCCTGAGAAGCCTGGGACTGAACACAGACAGAAGCACGTGAGGGGCTTACTCTGTGCCTGCCTCGGAGGGGACTCTGTAGTAGGAAGTGGCTCTCCCTGACTCTAGGAAGGACCGGGGAAGCCTCCAGGGCTTCGGTTCCCAGGCCCTTGGGCGCCGGGGCTGTCGTGGGCATGCTATTAGCCCAGGTGTCCTGAGATGTCACAGCTGGGTATCCCCTGGCTTCCCCTGTGGGAGCCGGGGAGGGCTGGGCCACCGTGGCTCCAGGAAGCATGAAGACAGTTCGGGAGGTGACAGATCTCAGACATCCTGGGTGTAATTTGGAGAGGTCCCATGTCAATGTAAGTCAGGATTTACTGGGCCCCAGGCTATCCGGCTTTCCCCGGCTAACCAAGCCTGGGCAGGGCCCACCGTTCTCTCGAGGGGGCCACCAGAATTCCCGGCCTACGGCAATAACCCAACTCAGGGTGAGCCTGCCACGCTTCTCAAGAGCGGAGGAGCGGGGGCGGTGGAAAGGTATCCCTCCCACCAGAGAGCGAGGGAGGGAGCGGAACCCTTCCTGGGCAGGATCAGTGCCTCACTCCGCAGAGTGGCCCAAAGCGCACACACGGGGTGCTCCGTGACAGCAGGGGCTCCCCACCCGTGAGCACTTCTCGCCCTGGGAGATGAGCGTGGCATCACTTCTCGCGTGGCCGGGTGAGCACCGCGTTAGCCTCCCGGGAACCCCGAGACGTGTGCACGGGGAGGCAAAGTAGCTGGTCTCAGGTCACACGGCAAGAGCATGGCTGAGCCCAGAAGCCGAACCCAGAGAGTCCAGCTGCAGAGCCTGCACGCCAACCCGCTGTGTGTATCGTCCCCACTAAACAGCGATGGGAGGGAGGGGCTCACCGTGAACACCTGGGGTGGATACAGTTAGCTACGTGGCCCAAAGCCCCCAGTGCCACTGGGCAGGCTCCCCTCCGTCCTCAGCAGTGGCTTCTGCCTGCTCGCCCCCTGCCCCCCCCCCCATGCCTGTGCTGCGATCATGGCCATGGCTCTAAGCTCAGAGCCCAGCGGCCTCCCCGGCTGTGCGGCACTCCCCAGCACTCCCCGTGTGCGTGCACACAGTGTCCCGCACACCAGCGAGGCCGTGGGCTTAATGCCGTTCTCTGTGCCACTGCCTGGGACTCGCTGTCCCGACCGTGTCTGTGTCACACGTCATTGGCCATCAAGTTTCAGCTCAGGCGAGGCCTCCCCAAAGCCCCTCCTGTGCCAGAAGTTCCTGACCATGACCTCACTGCGGACATCCTCGTTCTTGAACCTCCCTCGGACTCCTCGGTCTCACGTGTGTCCTGCTCCCCAGTACTACGGGGCCTTTGATCCTCGTTTGCCCCCTTGCTCTGACCTGTATCTTGTTCCGTCCTCACAGTCCCCGGGGAAACTTGGTGTGAACTGGACCCACCCTGCCCTAACTCCTCCCCGACCTCTAGCCCCACTTTGATTTTTGTGACTGGCTGGCCCCTGCATACAGGGCTGTCCCCCCCCCCCCCCCCCCGCCCGTCCTTCCAGAAGCAACCACTGAGGTTTGGTCTGAGAGAAACCAGGAATGACACTTCTAAAGGAAGTTCTTGTAACCTTGGCCCCAGAGCCCTCCATAAGAACTAGGCCACTCCAAACTCTGCCACAGTGGACCCCAAACATAGAAGGAAACAGTTTGGTAAACACAGAAGGGGACCCAAACATTCATCTTCCCTCTGTACCATATACCTTTTTTTTTCCTTTAATTTTTTAATGGTACAGTTTGGACTAGAAGCAAAGTCGGATATTTTCTAAAGCTACAGATCCAAAAGGAACCTGGAACAGCACAGCACTGTCTGAACCAAACCAGTACTTTCTTTAATGAGGAGCTCTGCAGGAGCTGTGTGGAAACATTTCCCATGGTGCCATTCAGGTGATTAATTAGCAATTGCACCTTCAGATGGACTGACGCTGCATCGGGGCAAGCTGGGCCCCAGATACAGTTTCTGGGGCAGACTCACGGGGGCTATGAGCCCAGGCAGCTCGGCCCCAGCTGGCGCCCTCCCTCCAGGAAGTTTTAAGAACTTTATATGGTTGGACTTTTGGAACTCCTCATTGAGCTGACTCTGGAGCGTTCGTCCCCTGCCTCCTCCACTATTCTGCACCATCAGGGACCACTGGAAAACTGAGCAGGCGTGGCGTGCAGGCAGGTGGGGGCCCCCGCCCCTTCTCGGAGCAGCGTGGCCAGGGAAGAGGAGCGGAGACTCCAGCTGCTGCCGAGGTTGAGTTGCAGGGAGAAGGGCCCGCCAAAGGCTCCCAGCATGGCTGGGTGAGAGAAGGAGGGCGCCAGTGGCAGGTTGCAGCGGGGTCAGGGAGCTGCAAGCAGCCAAGGCCAAACAGGAAAAGATGGAGCCAGCTGGTGAAGCGGGAAGGACCTTGGGGCACATTATTTTCTGACTGTTAACCACCGGCCGGAGGCAGGCCGGGCTCAGAGGTGCTGCTGCCTGACTGTTCGTGCAGAAAAGAAAGGATGTGGGCTTGAGAGCCTCAAGCCATTCCTGTAAGGAGATGTCACTGTTGGGAGGAGGACGGCGACCTCTACCCCTGCGGGCCCCAGCCCAGGGCTCACAGCCCCCGCCACCCAGCCCCTCCACCTGGGGGGCAGGATGAAGCCAGACTCCTCAGGGGTCACGGCCCAGGGAACTCAGGACAGGCTGCCGCCTGCAGGATTGGGCACGGGGGAAATGGCTGATGGCTGCCTCTGGCTGTCCCCCAGAAGGACCTAGACGTTCCCGTTGGTGTCTCCTCCCAGGCTGTGGGAGAGATGGGGCACAGCTGGTAGGCACCTGTGCATGCGCCAGGGACAAATGAGATTGTGCATGGGGCCAAGGCAGGACCACGGATGGGCCTGGTGAAGGGTCCCTGGCGACGGTAATTCTAGGACTGGGTTGGCTACACGGGAAGGCTGAGCAGGAGAAATTCGTACCAAGCCTGGAGGTTAGGAAAATTCCTGGGGTTCAGAGAGGTCAGAGGCTCTGACCAGATGGAAACAGGAATTGAAACCACCCACAGGGTTCTTTGTCTTTGGATACAGGTGTCTCGTGTTCCTCACTAGACTCCAAGCCAAGAACTGGGCTGTAGGCCCATGCGTGTCTTCCCTGCTTATCCTGCCTTGTGCCCAGCAGAGCAGAGAATTCTGGGAATGGGCTAGACCTGCTTGTTGTGGTTGATGGCAGCCCTATCGACGGAACATGGAGAATGAGTTGTAGACACCGTAGGGGGGAGGTGGTGGCAGCTGAGTGGCTGTAAGACCCACCCTGCACGGAAAATTTGCTGCCAACAGGCAGGCAGTGATCACTTCCATCCGCTGCAGCCTGAGAGAGGTGGATCTTGAACCCAGGATGGTGCTGGTCAGAGAAGAGTGATGCCACACAAGGTGTCCTGGCCTAGCGGTCTGGGTCCAGCTTGCCTCTAGGACAAGATGCTGTGTGACGCTGGGCGAATCACTCACCCTCTCTGGGCCTTCTGCATAAAATGTGGGGCTTAGATGGGAAAAACGCCTCAGTGCTGCAGCTTCATCAGTCTGTGCCGTGTGGTGTAGGGGCTTTGCCTCTGTCCTGGCCTCCTGCTTCCCTGCAGGGACAGCTGGAGGGACAAGCCCCTCCCCCACAGCTTCTCCCCTCCTTACTCATTGCTTGTCCTCGCTGGTGAGTGGGCCTTCCTCCTTCACCTCGGGGACAGCCTGTCCTCAGGATGCCACATTCTCTGCTCGCCAGCACGCAGTGAGTTTAGTGGGGGCAGTTCTTAGAAAGGCAAGCGAGCCTGTCTCGACCAGAGCTGACGAGCTGCTAAGGCTCTGGCGGCAGCTAGAAAGCCACATACTCCAATCAGCTTCATTAGTAATGAAGGAGACCTTTTGCTGCCATCTCTCTGTCTCCTGGGTCTTATTTTTCAGTAACTGTAAACTCCCCTAAAACCTCCGGGTGATGTGTGGGGAGATGGAGTGGGGTGCCGCATGCCAATACGGAGGCATGGACTTCCCAAAGGCAGCGCCAGGACCTGGCAGGGGAGGAGCACGTCCAAAAGGCTGGGCAGCCGCCACTCCTGTCCCAGACCCAGGGGCGCAGGGAGGCCCGCGGCTCCACGGTGGGAACGAGGTGTGGATCAGAAACCTCGCCTCCACAATCGGTAGGGGGGGGGTGCCCTGTGTTCTGCCTCCACCCAGGGCTCTCAGCGGGGCAGGAACCTCTCAGAGTTCGACAGTCTCCACTGCCTCGGCCTCACTAGCCACGGGCCTGGGGCCTCAGGAGGAGGAGAGTGTCCACTCAGGACCAGTTTTCCTTGCTGGGTGTGTGCCTCTGCAATAAGATACACTTTAACACCAGTGGGAGGGAAATGTCACCGGGAAGGTAGAAACACCTGTGTGAACACACGGGCTTCTAAGTAAGTTGTGAAGGGCTATGTGGGGTTCAGATACCCTGCACCCCCAGTCATCAGGGCCAGACTGGGCTTCATTAGGGGAGAGGGACTCTGGCATGTCTCCTTCCTGTCATGGGCTAAACTCGGAATCTGCTAAGGAAAGAAGCAGGAACCGAATGACAGAGAGGGAGTCATCCTGAGCTAAGTAAACTCTTGGATTTGGGATACAAACAGATGATGTTTAGTAGCCACCCCCTACCCTTCTGCAACACACACACACTCACGTGCACGCACACACACACGTGCACTCATGAACACAAAATGTCTCTGAGCCTCCTCGGTCAGCCCTGCTCTGAGCCCCCACTATGGGGTGATCATTGACCCACACACAACTAAGTTGAACTTTCTCCAGCTGGACCAACACATTGTCTTTGGTGCACTAACAAGCTGCTCTCTGCCACACTACCTGCAGCCTGAAGCTTGACCTTCACTTTTGAGCAGATCAGGTGACAGGCAGCTGGGTAACTGACCCCCAGTTTTCAAAGGGCTTCGTTTTTCACCTGGAATGCAAACCATAGGTCCTGACACATGCAAGGTGAATGCCCATTCCCTGTGCTGGAAGCATCCAAAGGGGGGGGGGCGTGCAAAGCTAGCCTGGGGCAGCAGAAAAGGCCCTGGACCAAGACTTGGGTGTTGACCGGGCTTTGCCAGTTCCTGGCTAAGGCAAGTCTCTTTCTCTCTTCGGCTCAGGAGGTAAGTGGAGAGTTTGTGTCTAAGCGGCCTGGCAGTCCCTTCTGCACAGCCCCCTAATTAAGTAAGACCATTGAGAAGGAGGCTGATGGGAAAGACTTGCCGAGGTCTTGAGAGGAAGAGGGACCATGTTCCATCAGGCAGCTGTGTGGTTGTCTGGCACGGAACAGGCCTTTCTCGAAGGACCTCAGCAGGTCCCAGCTGGGAGAGGCAGGGCACAGGCTGACTGAATGAATGGGTCTTTCGAGCAGCCCTCTTGCCTCAAGGCAGACTCTTAAGGGTATCTGCATCCTACTTCTCCACGAGGAGCCTTGGCAAGAGTCATCTTGTCCACTTCCCGGCCTCCACTGCACCAAACCATGCAGGGCCAGGAAAGGCTCTCTTGCTCTGATGGAGAGGAGTCGGGGTTCTCAAAAGCCCTGGCTGCAGGATCCATTCTTTTGAAGCATGTGGGCAGCTGACTCAAAGGTCAAAGTGCCACCAACCAGATGAGGCTATGTCCACCCTGTCTGGGTGGTCGATGGACACTGACAAAGTAAGGTGAGGCTGAGAAATGAGCAATGGGGAGATGCGGTCAACTCCCTCCCTCTCCCTGGGCATTGGGAGCCTTCCTCCATGACCAGCTCCCATCAAGGAAGTGGTCCCGCCCAAGCTGTGGGGACCCTGGGAGTAATGGCCCTAAGAATAACTTCATTTATTTAGGTTCCTTCTCAAAGGAGCTTGGTCATGGTGATGGTGATGTAAATGATAATTATAGCCACATTTGATGATCTTTATATAATGTGGTGACTCGTTTCCTCTTTAGAACACTCCCTCATTCTCGTCATACCTTACCCCCAGATAAAGATAGGGATCCCAAGGTGGCCAGAAGTGGCCGAGCGACCTTCCTGAGTCCCAGAGTGAGTTGGGCAAGCTATGCTACAAGGTGCTTTTGAACCACAGTCCTTGATTCTAGACCTTCTTGCCCTGGTTAACCAGCTCTTAATATACTTGATGGAAGTGTTGCAATCTGGGGTCTCCTCATTTTCAGAAATTGGTTCTAGCACTTCTTACACTCTAATCCATCCCCTCAATATAAAAGAGCCCCTGACGAGGACCCAGTTTAGCCTGAACTATCCATTTTCATCTTCATTTGGCTTAAGATATAAAAGTTTTCAGAGCCCGTATTCAAAACTCTAAAAATATCCCTTTTGATCAGGGTGGCATCTGTCCTGGTCACCGGCCTTAGGCTTAGATGGCCTGAATTATCTGGCTCCCGCATGCAGCCTTCGCTAAAACAAAAGATCTGGCGTGAATAATTTAAACCCCATTCCCTTTCCCCTCCGCAGATTTCCCATGCCACACCGGGCCACGTTTCAGCGCCAGCAAAGATGTGCTATTCCTGTCCCTGATGAATGCTTCCTTCTTGGGAAAGTGACTTTAGGGGCTGCAGATGTGCTAGGAGGAAGGGCTCGGACCAGGACGGACATCGCGCCATGTGAGCAGGACCACCCCACCCCATCCCGTCCCGGCTCGTTCTTGGGGAACATTGGATGTCCGGCTTGGCCCTCCACCTGATCCAGGCTGGGCGCACATCACTCAGATGCCCGGTCTTTCATCTTTCCCTTTCCTCTTTGGGGACCACTTTGTGCAGAGCCAGACTCACTGCATTCCTCCTTTGGAGTTTCCTTCAGCCTTTAGCTGATGAAAGATTTCAAAGGGAAGTTAGACAAGGAGGGGGAGAAATGAAATGAGAGCAGCAAGGAGCCTCCAGGAACCACAGAACGCTTTCAAACTGCCTTTGCCACATTGCCTGCCCCCAAACGGGAGCCTGGGTTGAAAATGTCCTACTTGTCTTAGCCACCTTTTTGGTGAAACAGTCAAGTGCTCAATGATTCGGGGGCTGACTGGCCAGGATGTGGGTGACTCAGAACCGCTGCTTCACCTGTGTTCTGTCCTCAGGACGGTTCTGTCTTTGGTTCTTTCAGAGGGTTGGCGGGGAAAAGCGAAGGGAGAAGGTTTCAGGATTCGAGTCTGCTCTTTGCTAGCCTGCTGCCCCCGGACCCCTGGGCTGGCAGCTGTGCCTGGGCACTTTTCCCTGCCCTCGCTTCCAAGCTGGTCATGTGTCTGGTTGGTGTCAGACCACAGAGGTGGAGGTGTTGGATAAGTTCTGTTGCGATGGAAGTGAGAGCAGGCCGGGGGGGGAGGGGGTAAAGGGGGCTGAGAAGAAGGAGGATGTCTAGCACCAGCCTTCCCAGCAGCCCCTGTGCCCCCAGCTCTGCCTCAAGGCCCAGGGGGATGAGAAAGCCTCTAGTTTGTTGACCCTCTGAAACTCAGAAGGGCGAGCTGAGAGGTACATGTGTGCCGTCCTGCAGGCAAGCCAGAGGCCCTGGCCTTCCAGAATTCCCTGCATCTTCCCTGCACAGCCCTGGGTACAGAGCTTGGTCCCCCCAGGCAGGCTGTGACTGGATGCTGGGGACATCAGTTTTCTTGATGGCTGGGCCGGGACGGGGGGCAGACCTTGCTAATGGATGGTAGAGGAAGGGAGTAAAGACGAGGGGGCTGTGATGGGTGAGTCGCAGAGCAGAAGGCTGCCAGTTACTGACCCTTAGGCTTTCCTTCTGATCTTTTAGGCTGCCAAGGGGAAGAGCTCTTATGATTGGACTGGTCTCCAAAGCAGCCGAGAATGCTGAGCATCCCCCATTAATGCCTAGGTGGCCCACTGTCTTCAGACTGAAATGTCTGGATGGAGTGTTGGACCCGATGGCCCTCAAGTTCCCTTCTACCCGGGGCATGCTCTGACACACACTGTTATTTTCATACTATAACGAGTGCAAGGAACTTCTAGGGTGCCCACCCCCCGCCCCCAGTCTCCTGCCCTAGGATTCTGGCTGTGCCCTGCGGGAGCTCCCTCTTATACCCACCCAGATCTCTGGGAGCAGCTACTCTGTGCGGACATCCACAGATACGGAGGACGGCGCGCCCCTCCGCCCACATTACTCCCCTTGGCCTCCCGTCCCTCTGCCTCCCATCCTGCCGGGCCTCCCTGGGATGTGTATTCTTGTTGGCAATTCTAACAGACTGGGCTTCACAGTTCAGCTCCGGCACTTACTCGCTCCGCACCTCCCGGGCCAGCTTGCTCATCAGAACGGTGGGGTGAATAATGCCTCCCCGAGGCAGGCTGGCTGGGGGGGGGTACGAACTCTGGCCCGGGAGGCAGACCCAGCTGCTCACTGCAGTATGGCCTCCGGGAAATGGTTTCACCTCTCTGCGGCCCAGCTTCCTCCCCTAAAATGCATGCCGTGAGAGTGAATACCTCATAGGGCTGGGTGAGGATGAAACAAGCAAATGCACCAGCGTTTAGAACAGTGCCTGGTGCAGACTTCACAGGGGCTGTGGCTTTGCAGGGCTGCTGTCGTAAGGACAGAGGGAGGTGGCTCTCAGTGCGCAGTGTCCATTCGTGTTATTGCACCCTGGGTGGAAAGCAGGGGGCTTCCCAGGGCTGTAGGGGACCACTGGTCTTAGGGGCTCCTTCAGAGCCAAGACAGACGACTGTGAGTGAAAAGGAAGGTTCCCAAGTGAGGGCCTCGGCCTTCCTTCCTGGACTGTAGAGGTGAGTCCCGTCTCTTCCACAATAAGATTAGCTTGTGGAAGGAAGGGCTGGTGATCACACAGCTCAGCAGCCTGCTTCCGTGGGCCACAGGGCTCAGCCTGAAGCCTGAGGCCAAGTTGAAGGCCCCATGTCCTAAAGGGTCAGGGCTGAGCAGAGGAAAGGTAGACCCACTGAGAATGTAGGGAAGAGGATCGCTCTGGGCCCAGCAGCACCGGTCCCCGTAAGCCTCAGTCCCCATCAGGGCTGGAGCGTCTTGCCCGGCCCATACCACGTGCCTAGGGACTCCACTCAGCTGATGCCGCCCACGATCAGGATGTCCAGCAGGCTGGCGAGGGCTCACGCCTGGCCACGTGAGGGGGGCTGGCAGGTGTGCGGCTGGCTCAGGGCCCAGCCGTCCCACTGCTCACGTCAAAGCCCCGCGCTCTGGTGGCTGGTCCCCTGTGGGACTTTACCCCTCTGGGGTGCCACCATCCATGTGATCTGCGTCTTGGCTCTGGGCTATCCTCAGAGCAGGATGAAAGAGCTTTCCCTAGGCAGGGGAGAGTCATCCTACTGAGCCTGTACACAGCACTTTTATATCCACAGCTAAAACACTAGGTCACCACCGGTGAGAGAGGCTTCAGGGACGGCACCCCCGTCGTCTCCTGCTTTCTTGGTTGGATGTGCAAAGGCTACAGGGAAGCAGGGCGGGAGAGCACAGCCTTCGAGGCTCCTTCCTGTGACCTGATTCCATTCAGGCTCAACCTGATTTCTCATGGACACTCGGGCTCGTTCTGGCTCAGGCCCTTCCCTGCTAAGTCCACATGTTCTGTAGCCTCCCCTGCTCCCACTGGGCTTGGCCTTTGGGAGGAGATTAAATGGGGGAGGCTCCACCCAGGCACCAGGGAGCCTGCCCTGGCCAACAGTGCAAGGGGGTGGGTCTGGCTTCTGCCCCGGCCAGTCCCGCCCTGGCTTCCTTTCCCGGCACGATTAGCCGGCTCTGGATGGACAGTCTTCCCAGCTTCAAGGAGCCTGTGCTGCCCATAGCATCACCCGTGACATCCTCTTGCCCCGACAACCAAGCCTGTGTCTGATCAAGCTTCTAGATTCAACTATCAGGAGAACATGTTAAACAACGTCACAAGGATATAATCAGAAAATCCATAGGACAGATGACCTGGTTCCTTCAACAAATAAATTGCAAAGAAGGTGAGAGAGAGAGAGATGGGGGGAGAGAGAGAGAAAGAGAGAGAGGGGTGGTGCAACTAAGAGACTGAAAGAGACTCGGGAGACAAATTGCCCAATCTTAATACACAGACCTAATTTAGGTTTCGAGTCAAACAAACTGCAAAAAGAAAAGAGAACAGTTTATGGGTCAATTGGGGAAATTTGAAACTGCCTGGTTATTTCATGGTATTAAGGAATGACTGGTAATTTTTTTGATGTGATCATGGTGTTGTCATGTTTTCTAAAGAAGGACCCTTCCGTTCGAGGGAGACACACTGAAATGTTACAGACCACTCGCTGTCTGGGAGCCAAGCGGGGAGAGGGAGTAGGGAGGGGACAAATGAACCAGAAGATGGTAGTTGTTGAGTGTGGGTGATGGGACAGGGTGCTTCATTATCACATTCATTTCTGCATATCTTTGAAAAGCGGCATGATAAAATCTGGAAGTAGGAGGTGGAGGAGGAGGAGGAGGGGAAGGAGGAGGACGAGGAGGGGGAGGAGGGAGGTGGAAAGGTAGGGTAGAGGGGCCACCAAGACTGGCTGAGGTGCTAAGAACCTAGAGACTGTGGCCAACACCAGACCCGAGGGTGACCATCCCTCTCTGGCTTCCCCGAGGCCTCCATTCCAGGGGCCTCCACGGCATGGGGGTGGTTCTCAGTACAGGAGCATGATGTGGGGACGGAATGCGGGCTGGGGGCGCCAGCAGGGCACTCACCGTGGAGAGGCAGCTCCTGTCCTCCCGGATGATGGCACCGAAGCCCAGGAAGCCCGTCACCATGACAAGGGCCCCTGCAAAGATGAGGATGTAGGCGGACGCGGCGAAGGTGCTGGAGGCCAGGACGCTGAGGTAGCCGCTCTTCTCCACCAGGGTCCAGACGCCCACGGCCATGACGGCGGCCCCGCCCACCTGCAGGAAAGCCCAGGTCAGGGCAGGTGGCCGCCGCGGGTCCACAGCTGCCATCGATAGAGCGCCCACCACGCTCCAGGCGCTTTTTATGCACCATCTCATTCAGTCCTTCAAAGAGCCCAAGGGAATAGTTTGGTCACCCATTCCACAGATGAGGAAATTGAGGCGTGGAGAAGTTAGGAGACTCGTCCACAGTCACACACCTAAGCAAGTGGCAGGAACGGATTTTGAATCTGAGGCTGATTCCCAAGTCCGTACTTCTTACCATATTGTGTCCCCAGGAGATGCAATGCCCTTCCTCCCCCAGTGCTCCTTGGGCTGGCCGTTTCCCGGTAGGGCATGTTCATATGCGCCCCATTTCAGCCTTACGTTTGTCCATGTGGGGAGCACGCCAGGGCTTCTCATCTTATCTACAGATGACAAAACTGGGGCCCACAGAGGAAAGGCCAACTGCCCAAGGTCCTGCCTCTGGTTAGGGACCGTTAGGGGTAGTTAGGGGCAGCGGCAGGGTCAGGACTTGAACTCAGAGCCACCCTGCCTCCCTCCACCACTGAACGGACACACGCTGCACAAGCTGGAGTCGGTCTGAGGCAGCAGGAGGACTGGGAGAGATTTCTTCCTTGCTAACGGTCCCATTTTCTTCCAGCCCCGAGAAGGAGGCAGGGACAGGGCACTGCTGACTGGCAGGTCAGGCCGACGGCTCCCTAGGAAGGGTACCTGGGGCACGGAGCTGGGATGCCTCTCTGGCCTGGTTCTTTCTGCACGGAGGCTGAATGACCCTTTCTGTGACTTGTATGCTCAGCAGAAGTGTGTGCGTGCGTGTGTGCGTGTGCGTGTGTGTGTCCTCAAGGTGCCGGATGGGGCAGTATTAGGCTGTCTGCCCAGGGTGTTGGTGGGGGGCAGGACCCCTGGGACCTCTGACCATCTCTGCCTTCTGCTCCTGGGAAGGCAGACTTCTGTGTGGCCTCTAGTCTCCCTGCCTCACTGAAAGGTGGGTTCTCTTCCTCAGATGGGTGGCGAATCTCCCTCAAGTGTATCAAAAGCTCCACAAGCTTCCCTGGCTGGGTCCATGCACACAAGGGGCTCCCGTCCATCCCAGAATGACTCTGCGTAACCCACCCTGACATTTCAGTGTCTGTTCCTGGCACTCACAAGCGTCAGCTGAGTGAGCAGAAGGTGGTTCCGTGCCCGAGGCACCTACATCCTGCAGCCCAGCACTCTCTCTTCTGAGCCTTGCAGTTCTGGGGCGGGGC
Organism: Neomonachus schauinslandi; assembly: GCF_002201575.2. Lineage (NCBI taxonomy): Eukaryota > Metazoa > Chordata > Mammalia > Carnivora > Phocidae > Neomonachus > Neomonachus schauinslandi. Next base: position 99,583,803 of record NC_058407.1, on the reverse strand, counting down.
GGGGTTGGGGGGGCACGTAGCTTTGTTTTGCAGATGAAGAAACTGAGGCTTGGAGAGAAGAATGTGCTCAAGGTAACACCATTAGAAAGTTTCAGAATTGAGATTCAAAGCCAGGTTTTCTGTCCTCGGATTCCACAGGTTGGGCTGGGTCCACTGTGCTACTCACTTTGCTTTTAAAATCTGTCTGCTTTCTTCCAAGTGCTTTTTATCCTCCTCTGCACCTCCAGCAGGTAGCAGGTAAGAGAAGCAGGTAGAAGGACATCACACAGCTGCGCCTCTCCAAATGGAATGGGAGAGGCTAAGGTGCCGCAGTCCTTCAATTCCATGATGCACCTCTCCCCCACTTGAACATCTCTACAACTGAGATGCATCTTACGATTATACTTGGCAACACATTTTCTTAGTGGTACAGAAAAGAACAGTGTATCTCACAATTGGTGGTATCTTCAGATTCAGTGAAATCCTGGACTACGATAGCCTCCATGACCAGGGAGGGAGTTCCTGAGTCTGATTTAGGGGAACTGTGTCCAGTGAGGCTTTCCAGCAAAATAGCTTGCATATGTTCTTTCTGTCCCCTGCCCCCAGTGTGACTGAAAGGCTTGGGTAAGGGTCCCAAGTTTTCATAGCTAGCTATGTGACCTAAAGAGAGTCCGTTTCTTCCTATCTCCAGTAAAGGGGTTATCTCAGACTCGTGATGCCCAGCCTAGAACCACCAAGGACTCCTTTGATTACTTTTTCCTGTGGATCTTATATTTTGAAGGCTTTTGCCTACCAAATACAGTGCATTAATTAAGTAATAATTCATTTCTCATTTTTTTATTAATCAAAGGCACATGAGAGTGCCAGGAAGAGATTCTGAGCGGCATGAAACAGTCAATGTGACCACTTTGCATTGATCTTTTTTTTTTTTTTTATTCGACAGAGAGAGACACAGTGAGAGCAGGAACACAAGCAGGGGGAGTGGGAGAGGGAGAAGCAGGCTTCCCGCGGAGCAGGGAGCCCGACGCGGGGCTCGATCCCAGGACCCCGGGATCATGACCTGAGCCGAAGGCAGACGCTTACCGACTGAGCCACCCAGGCGCCCCTGCATTGATCTTTTAATGGGTGTAGTCTCTTTATAGAAATATACACATGATCCATTATCCATTAGGTTTGTCAACCCCATAGGCTGAGAATCAGATTCAGGACCCTCCATCTGGGCATGTGTGGGCTTAACTGGGGACACTTTATCTGTTGGGGGACATGGAACCCACTGAAAATCTGATAGAAAGCTTTGGACACTTTGGCCAGAGAAATGGTAAGCCACGTAAAATAATGTATTCAGGTCTGGGGTCTGAAGTCTAATCTTGTAGCACGTAGTGAGCCCTGGTGTAGACAGGTCTCTAAGGCCTCCTCCACCTTGACACCCAGAGAAGGTGGCATTTCTCAGCCTGGCTGCAGAGTCTCCTGCAGCCAGGAGACTCCTTTCTTCTGTTCCAAGAAACCTAAGCCACACTCCAGGCCAATTGGAATCTCTGGGAGTGGGATCCAGGCGTGAATATTTTATTAAGTTCCCAGGTGGCTCCTCAGAGAACGGAAGCTTGGGTTGCATATTTAATGGAGGGTCAGAGTGTCCTGCCCCTCTCCCCCAGGAGGTGGTGCTGTGCTGAATCTCACAGAAGAAGCTGCTTCCTGGAAGATTCGGGGGCCCTGCCCTGAGTGTAGCTGCCTGGATAGCTCTTGACACTTGTTCAGAACTTGAACTCCATCCTTTTCCCTGTCTGTGTGAGGGTGTTTGCTTTGGGGTTGAAGGTGGGGTAGTTGAGGAGCAGAGTTTCCAGTCCAAAGGGATGAAAGTCCTATTATGAAAAAAGGGGAACCCCCCCATGGGGCTCCCAGGGGAAGGAGGGGGGGCTGTAAAAAATGCAGCCCGGGAGAGGAGCAGTATTGCTTCCACTAATGGAGGGCTCCTCTCTTGCCAGTCACAGAAAGGGCTGGAATCTTGCAAAGCAAAGCCGGGAGAGTCCACAAGCCAGCCAGGGCGGCAGCATGGCCCCCAGCCATGAGGGAGGGTCTGGAAGCGATCTGAAGGAACCCACTGCCCTGACTGAGGTCCAGGGAACACATTCATACTCGTTCTGATATCCGTGGGGACACCAACCCTCCCCTGGGGTGTCACATCTGGTGGAGAAGTTACTGTCTGCAGGAGACAGCGAGAGGGATTTGCCATCAGGAACAAGAGGGTTTCAAGTCTTCCAGGGCATCTTGGGACTTGGTCAGCTCTTTAGAAAACAATCTTGCATCTGGACAGGAACAGTAAAAGCTGCTAAATGTTGGAATGGGTCACCAGAGGAGGACTGGGATGTAGAAGTCAGCGGGCCTAGGTTCCAGCCCTGGCTGTGCCCCTGCCTCACCATGTGTCTGGGTACCAGACACTTCACTTGGCTGAGCCTCAGTTTCTTCATCTGTCAAATGGTGCCGCGGGATGAGAATATCTCTGAGGTCTCTTCCACGTGGGTCAAATGTCCCTGTTAGTACTGGAGGACAACCTTCTGCCGATACATCTCCAGGAAGATGCTTCTGGATCAGCGGTTCATGGCTTTCACTCCAGCTGTGTGGAGACTGCCCAGGTCAGCAGGAAGAGCAGAGCAAGGGGAGCTGCGAGGTGGACTGATGCGGGGTGGAGAGAGATCTGACCCCAGTGAGCTATTTCAACCGCTATTTGCACAGAGTTGATTCAACAGTATTGGGCTCTTTACAGAAACTGTGGAATATTAACTACATTTTTCAAAACTATAGCCTGTAGCCGATTAGCCAGAAAGCCCCGCAGAGTGTGAAGCTGGCCTTCTTGCCAACAAGGACCCAGGAGGTCCAGCAGGGGCATGGCACGTCACCCATGCCTTGTAATTTTAGGAACTTCCAATCTATAGAACCAGAATGTTGCTCATGTCATCACATGAGCAGGAGGAGGATTAGCCTGAGCAGCCCCACATGGCTGCCCTCACAGACATCACGGCAGCACCCTCCCACCCCCCAAAAGCAGGCAGAGAATATAAAAGTAATTGCAGGATTTTCTTTGTCAGGCTACTGAAGGGTTTCTGTGCTGGGATGTGGGGGCAGGACCAGTGGGGGGCGGGGAGCAGGGGCCAGGATGGCGGGGCTCTCAATAAGGAAGGGTCCCCCAGGCCAGAGTCCCCTGCCTCCAGTGGCAGGGAAGCCCATGACATGGGGAGGCAGGAACACACAGGGTGGCCGTGTACTTCACTTCTGTGTGTGTTTGCTGGGTGCCTCCTAGCTGCCCAGCTCCACGCTGGACTGGAAAGGTTTTGGAACTGGATGTGTGTTCGCCCATTTAGAGTCACACTGGGAGCTCCTTCTCCCCTGGTCAGTCTCATAAATGGCACCCCCATCTGCCCAGAGCAGAACCCCCAGGGTCACTAGGGACTCCTTACTCTCCTCCCAGGGACAGCAGAGTGCGGGTCCCCAGCCGTTCTCCCCACCTGGTGCCATGCACCGTTCTGGCTTTGGCTCCCTGCCTCCCCACCCCTGCATCATCAGCTTCCTGGCCCCCGCATCCAGCCCAAACTTCGGCCTGGCTCCCTCTCCAGCCTGAGCTTGATTAATGACCAACACCCCCCAGGGCCGGCCAGCTTTTCTCCCAGCCCCTCCCCACCATGTCCCTGTGGCCTGGGTACCAGTTCTGACTGAGTTGAATCTTCAAGGCTAGGCTTGTCCTGCTAAAAGCCACTTTCTGCTTCAAGTCATTCTTGTCTTGGCTCTTTGGTTTTAAAGAGTCCTTGGTAAAAGGAATCACAGCACTGCTTTCCCTCTCTCCCCAAAGAAATCTACTTCTGTGACAAGAGCAGAGGTCACGGGATTTGCTGAGGGTTGGAGCTGTTGAATCTGTTCCTCCTTCAAACCCCGCTCAGAACCTGCAGGGAGCCTGCCCCCAGTCTTGCAAATCATCCTGTCCTCCCCACGGCTTCCACGCCTTGTACGGGTGTCCAGAGGGATGCGTGTCATGGCATATTGTTGTATTCGTCACTTTGCCTGTCTCCCTTTTAGCCTCTAGGTGAGATCTCACTCATTTTAGCGTCCTGAGCAGAGCCCTACACAGTGTAGTGCCTGGTAGCTCCCTAGGGAAGGAGGGGGGAGGGAGGAAGGGACAGAGGGAAGACTCAAGTCTGGCCCCTTTTATATTCTGGATGAAGAAGCAAAGGCCCAGAGAGAGGTGACTTTCCAAGGTCCTGTAACCAGCCAGGGGCCAAGTGCGCACTAGAACTCAAGAACCCTATGGGCCAGTTCAGTGCCCGTGTTACCGGCCAGGCTGCTGATCCATACAAATCTCCTCTGCCCATAAAGCAAGCCACCTTGCTCAGGGCTGTCACCACAGGCTTCCTCCTTGACTGGTCTCACCCACGATGGCCCATGCAGACCCAATGTTCATCCTCCCTCCCCCACCAAGTATGAGCCTGTCCCCCAGCAGACCCGGACAGCATTGAGGGGAGGGATGACCTCAGCCCCACGGGGGTCCTGTGACTTCAGCATCTTAAGAAGGGGAGCCGTAGAAGCACCAACCGCGGGACCCATTCTGTCACAGATGACATGTCCTGGGAGGCAGGCGGAGGCCTGTTCGGTGGGATGATGATGTATGTGAAAGTGAAGGGCCTTTTACCCCTGGCAGGAAAGCGAGCAGAGGCTCTTCCTTCCTAGGCTCTCCATGGGAGTCCTAGAGAGATGTCCTGAAGTCACCGCCCCTGCCCCGCCGGGGCACGGGTCCTCCACCATCTCTGCCTCCTGTGTTGGCCCATGTCCCCTCTAAGGGATCCTGGGGGGGGGGGTTCCCTGGAGGCCAAGCCCCACTGGTCCCCAAGGAAAATACCAATGTCTCAGACAACACCCCGGGGCAGCACAGAGCTCGCCCCCCCCCATTCTCCCATAGCCTGGCATAGCTCCTGGGAGGCAGGGGAAATTTTGATTATTAACACAGCCAAGCAGCTAATTAAAGTAAATAAATTAGGGAACAACATTTGCAGGGATGATGGGAGCTATAAGGAGCCATGCAGGAAATGGGAGGGAAGAAAAGCATTTCCTAGGCACCACGTAGGGAAGCCGGATCACATTTTCTTTTTAGGGCCAGGGAGGAGGCATGAGAGTGTTGACATTTTTGGTTCCTGACCCAGAGCTGTATCCAAGGGGCCCTTCCCTGCCCAGTGAGATTGTCCCAATCAATCCTGGGTTAATCGAAATGCAAGGGGGGATGGGGTGGAGTCAGGGATAGGGTAATGGTGAAGGATGGGGGATCAGGTGTGGGTTGAGTGTTGGGGGCCGGGGAACCAGAGGTGGGGGGGGAGGCTGGGCACAGGAGATGAGGATCCATTGTGGTGCTTCCTAAGTCTTGCTTAGATTTTTCATATTCAGCATGTCCGAAACTCCACCCCATGGAAACATCCTAATTCAGGTTCAACCTTGAACCTTGGGGACATTTTGGATTCCAAGTAAGCATCAGAGCAGCGGGTCTATGGCTGTGATTATTGGTCAGTGGTCTCCGCAGATGGGAAGAGCACTGGACATTGGAGTCAGAAAACCCAGAAGTGACAGAGGATTCTGACAAGCATGTGAGCCTCAGTTTCATCTCTACCAAATGGGAATGGAGATATTAAAGGGTGGTTGTAAGAATCAATGCAAAGTGTAAACGGATTTATGACCTTCCAATTGTGCAAGCATGACATGGTTGGTTGGGAGGCGGGGAGACAGGGTTTAAAGTCTGCTTAAGACCGCCAGACCTGGCACGTGACCACTAACTTGCACCTGCGTCTTGCCTGCGTTAGGGTGGACGGCAGGGGCCGTTCGCACCATCCGACTGCTCTGGTTTTGAAACTTTGCAATGTAAACCACTAGGGCTGTGCCATAAATTTGGTGGGGTATAACCTGCATCAAAAAACAGAACAAAATGCCACAAAGTAAAAGAGAAAATAGACTGCATTGTGCACAGTAAGGGTAAGCTTGGTTTTCTGAACAATTCTTTCTGTGAGCATTTCTTATGCTTCCATGTATTTCTTACTCGGGTCATGATCCTGAGTCTTAAAGCCAGTGCCAAACGTACAGAAAGGTATAACTTAGTCCACTGAAGGAGCTACATACAGGAGCCAAGCACCAAGTGTGTGTCAGAAACTGTGCTATTTTCCCAAATGTTCATCTTTTAATTCTTACAGCCTTTTAAAAAAGATTTATTTATTTATTTGAGAGAGAGAGAGAGAGCACATGAGTGAGTGGGAGGAGGGGCAGGGGAAGGTGAGTGTGGAACCTGACATGGGGCTCGATCCCACGACCCCAAGTTCATGACTCAAGCCGGAACCAAGAATCAGACACTTAACCGACTGAGCCACCCGGCGCCCCTCATTCTTCTAGTTCTGACACTCCCGTGACAGTACCAAAAAGTGAGGGATTTGGCTAATGTTTTAGTCTGCTCAGGTTACCATGATCAAATCCCATAGCTGGGTGGCTTCCACAACAGAAATGTATTTCTATCTCTCCCAGTTCTGGAGGCTGGGAGTCCCACGATAAGGTGCTGACCGATTCAGTGTTGGTGAGGACCCCCGTCCCTGCTTACAGATAGCCGCTGCCTCACTGTGTGCTCATATGGCCTTTTCTCTGTGCGTGTTTATACAGAGAGAGCTCTCTTCTCTACTGGTAAGGCCACCAAGCCTACTGGATTAGGAGCCTACCCTTGGGGTTTAGAACTTCAACATATGAATTCTGAGGGGTCACAATTCCGTCCCTAGCAACTCATGTCCCATGGCAAATAAATAAGATCTGAATCTGAACCCAAACTTGAGCCTGAGTCTTCCCGGCATACTAATCCACGTATGCCCCGAAGACACTGGGGGAGAGGCCAGGACCCAGAGCTGGTAGCCTCATACGTAGTCTTAGGGGTGAAAGAGACCTGGGCTCCAGCTCTGGGTCTTTGGGCATATTGCTCCCCCCTCTGCACAGTGGGGCTCTAATAGAGCTGTTCAGGGCTGTGGGGATGCTGGGAAGATGAAACAGAATGATGTAGGTGAAGGCCTTCCACAGAGGAAGCCCGCAACAGGAGGTGCCATGCACCCTAGGGACTCTGTCCGCTGATACATTCCAAGCACCTAGAACAGTGCTTAATAAACATCAGGGATGGAGTTGTCGGTTGTTATCATTGACCAGAATGCCTGGGTGTCAGCGCTAGCTTTCTTTATGACCACTGTAAGACTCTGGGCAAGATTCTGAGTTGGGTGAGCCTGTTCCCTGCCAAAGATAATGGCCAGACAGACTCTCCGGGTTGATCTGAGGATCGCATGAGATAATCCGAGGAAGGTCTTTATCCAGCAGTGGCTCACAAACACTAGGCATCATAACTGCCACAAGGAAGGGTTTCTTCATCCTCGCTGTGCTGGATTTGGACCGAGTTTGGCAAGGTGATGTACAGGGAAGGAACACTGTTTTGGGGGAAAGGAAGTATGAGTGTTCAACCCAATCATCCTAGCAAAGGCAGTGTGCCTCTGCTGTCTGGGCTCCCTCTCTGTGTCGGCACAGGGGTGGGGGTGGTAGCCAGGGGTGTTAGTGAGCAGGAGCCTGGAGCTGTCTGAAGACCCTCCCTGATGCTCTGCAGTAGAGTCTAAGAGGAAGGCGGAAGGGCTGCGAGCACCGACCAGTGTAGACACTGGCATTGCTATGTGTCTTGTAAGAGGGGCTCAGGTGGAGGGCTGGCAACTGGACTCTGGGGTGTATGTGGGGAGGACCCTTCACTTGTGGGAAGGGAACTTCACTGACACGCCCCGTTCCTAGGGAATTCTGGTAAGTTCCCAGGGCCTTTGCACTGCAAGATGTATGACGTTGCACTCTGCTGTGGGAGGAGATGGGCCAGCAGTCTGTCCCCTGTCTACTTCTGAGGAGATCGCAGCCGATCCAGGGGACAATGCCGGGATGCCTCTGGACTGGACACTGAGGCCTGAACCTCCCCAAACGGACCATCTATCATAAGGTGGATGAGGCTTGGCTGAATGGGTCCCTGGGAAGCTGGTCCATGTCCAGCCAGGCCCCCAGGCAGGGTTATTTTTATCCCAAAGCAGGGAGATCTATATGGGGGAAGCTCCCCCTCACGGGTAGCTGCTCGGGTAACATGCTCGCTGCCCATCTGCCTGTGCCGCCGCCCCCACGTCCCTCTCCCTACCACTCCTAAAGGAATGCAAACACTGAACAGACAGACTCCCAGTCCGCGCTGGCTGGAAGGGCCTCTGAGGGTGGTCACAGGCAAGGTCAGGGCCCTTCCAAAGATATTCTGGGCTGAGCACCTCACAGCAGCCTTCTGGCCCTGCTAGCTATAGCCCTCTCTCTTCTCCTGCTGCCCAGCACGTGTTGTCTACACTGATGGCCTACTTCCTCGACCCCCACCCCCACTACTCTCCCGAGAGTTCTCTCACTACAACCACCAATAAACCATGTGGTCAAACCCAATGGCCTCTCTCCAGGCCGTAAAATACTTGCTGTATCTTCTCCCTTGAACACCCCCCCCCCCCCCGCCAATCTCCAGCTTCTGGGAAACTGTCCCCCCTGGTTTGCCTCCCACCGCCCTGACAGCCCCTCTTCCACCCTTCCTGGGGGACAGCTCCTCTCAGCTTGCGTGGAGCTCTCCTGCTGGGAGCACCGAAAGTCCCACATCTCAGGAGTTCTCTCAGTCAGGGCAAATGGGGGCCACTGTTAAGCCTAGACTCACCCCTGACCCTCAACATCTCATTCTCGCTTCTCTTCTCAGTCTCCATGATGTCCTTGGGGGTCTTCACCTACTTCTGTGGCTGCAGCCACCATCGGGTGGGAATGATCCAGAACCATGAGCCAACTTCCCACAGGGCATCTCTGCTCGGATGTCTCCTGGCAACTCAAACCCACCATGCCTCCATCTGACCTCACCATCTGAGGCCAAACTGCTTGTCCTTCTGGTCTACCGCTGCAGTGAGGGGCTTCACTGTCCACCCAAAGTTACATGTTTTCTTTCCTCTTAACCAGTTTGTGACCTAATTTTACCTCCCAAATCCCTTGACTCTCTCCAAATATTTTGATCCCTGCCGTCACTCCCATGCTGCAGGTCACCACCATCTCCTGTCATGATCAGGGCCTCGTCTAGAGGGAATGTCAACCGGGGTCATCCCTGGATGGTGAATATTATGGGTTGAATTGTGTCCCCAAAAAGGTTTGCTGAAGTCCTAACTCTGGTACCTGTGACGGGACCTTATTTGGAAATAGGATCTTTGTAGATGTAATCAAGTTACAACACCGCACCAGCCCCAGCCCCACGACTTCTGTTTCTCTGCCCTGGGGTCATCAGGATGGGCCCTTATCAGATACAAGTGGGGTTCTTCTAACGAGAAGACAACGCCATGTAAAGACAGAGACACACAGGAAGAACAGAACCGGATGGCAGAGGCCGAGATCGGAGTCATGCAGCGGAAGCCCAAGATTGCCAAGAATTGCCGGCCACCACCAGAATTTAGGAAGAGTCAAGGAAAGAGTCTACCCAGAGTCTCAGAGGGAGCAAGGCCTTGATGACACCTTGAGTTTGGACTTCCAGCCTCCAGAGGTATGAGAGGATAAATTTCTGTTGTTTGAAAACCACCCAGTTTATGGGGTGCCTGGGTGGCTCAGTCAGTTAAGTGTCTGCCCTTGGCTCAGGTCATGATCCCAGGGTCCTGAGATTGAGACCCAAGTCAGACTCCCTGCTCAGCGGCGAGTCTGCTTCTCCCTCTCCCTCTGCCCTGCTCATGCTCTCTGTTTCTCTCTCAAATAAATAAAATGTTTAAAAAACAAAACAAAACAAAACCACCCAGTTTATATACTCTGTTATACAGGCAGCCCTAGGAACCTAATATACCAAAATGTGAGCAATTTTTATTTTCTTATTTATACTTTTCAGTATTTTAGGGATTATCCGTAGTGGAGACACAGATTTTTATGATTGGGGAAAAACATACTTATTCTTAAAAAAAAAAAAAAAAATCCTCACTCAACGAGAATCCTAAGCCCTCTATTGGATTATTGCATTTACCTCTGAGAATCAAAACTATCTGCACCCACACAGCTTACTGATCACATCACCGTGACTTTATTAGTCCATTGGCTTCATCAAGCCAGCTTTACTATTTCAGGAAACTCTTGCACAGGAAGATAAAAGTTGCAAATAAAATAAGTTTATGGTTCGTTTCAGGGATTTGCAAAAGACATGTAAACAAACATCAAATGATTCGACTTTTTAACAGATAGCATCAAATGAGTGTCTACTCTCCAAGGCTCTCCCAAACACTGGCCTTGCCGTGCCCACTAATCCTTAACTCCTGTAACATGATTCTTCAGGGTCTTAACACATTTCCCCATCTCAAGCAATTTTTTTTTAAAGATTTTATTTATTTATTTGACACACAGAAAGTGAGAGAGAGAGACAGAGAGCAGGCACAAGCAGGGGGAATGGCAGGCAGGGGAGAAGCACGCTCCCTGCTGAGCAAGGAGCCTGATGCGGGACTCGATCCCAGGACTCCGGGATCATGACCTGAGCTGAAGGCAGCCGCTTAACTGACTGAGCCACCCAGGCACCCCCCCATCTCAAGCAATTTATTTAGTCTTAATGAAAGACCCTGAACACGTAGATATAACCTATCTTTGCCTTTGCCTTTCTGAGATGTTTCTAAGACTCTGCCAAGGGAGGGAATTCTTCCCAAGGGAAGCAGGGACCTCAGCTCCGCTCTACCAGCAGGCTGATTTGGTGGTATTTGCAAGCCTTCTGCAGCTAACATATCCAAAATGTTGCATTTACTGAATGCCTTCTATGTGCAGAGACTGAGCTAAGCACTTGCCACGTACCCTTTTAGGGCATCTGCTAATTGAACTGTTAAGAGATAAATTGAGGTATATTAAACGTTTTAAGAGTTTCTTTGAGCAGAAATTGATTCCAATCAGGCAGCATCCAATCTAGCAGATAGAAAGGAGCATCGATGAGTTTGCACCAAAGGAAAGACTTTTACAGCCAGAAGGGAGCAGGACTAAGGACGTTATGCTAGGCAAAAAAGCAGGTTGGTTATTGCAAGGTTACTTTCCTTTAGGGGAAGGCAGGGGTCTAGCAGGTGGATTACCTAACTAGTGCTCATCAGGGGATTCCTGACTGACTGGTTTAAGATGCCATTTCTGGGAGAGCTGCGACTGTAATTAAGTCTCGGTTTGGTGACATGAGACTTAGCATTAAGTGACTCCATTTGGGACCTGTTGTCTCATTTTTAACAAATCCCAGGCAGTTAGAAATGATTCCCATTTTGGAGCTGCGGAAAGAGACTCAGCCCTATTAAGTGGCGTGCCCCAGGCGGCACCATCAGTAAACAGCAGAGCCTAGGAAAGCCTCCTCTCCCAGCACCCTTCCGCCGCTGCAGATCTAGGGAGATTGGAATACAAAATACACACATTCCAGTGTCTGGTTATTTTGGGGAACCAGTGGTATTCTGCTCCCGATTACCTCGATAACTGCTTTAAGTGGACAGACTCCACTCTGCCCGGAAGACCTCACCGGGCAGGCTTCCTGAGGGGAGTCACTATGGAGGCCACTCCCACCGCACCAGCCCCGGCCCCACGACTTCTGTTTCTCTGCCCTGGGGCCTGGAGAATGTTAACAGTGAAAGGCAAACGGTGGAAAACAGGCAATTATTTCAGGCAGGCACATTTCCCACAAGGCCCTGGTGCAACAAGTTAGCAGGGAAGAAAGAGCCGGACCCTTTGTATAGCTGCGGGAGCACAAAGCTCATTGTTATGTTTCTGAATCCTCTCTTCAGATGCCTTGTGGTCCGGACTCCACGCCAACCTGCAGACCAGATTCTTTTCTTCCCCCTCAGTGGCAAATGTACATATTTGCTTTAGAGTAGGCAGAATTTGCCCATGGGTGGTCTTCGATTTGGAAGAAATCAGCCCGAGTGGTGACTCACAAAGAACAAAGGTGGTTTGACTCACTCCGTGCTGGGCCAGGGGATGTCTGTGCAAGATTCACTTACCCAGAAGAAGAAGTTAAAGACGAAGAGTAAATACTTCAGGTAGACGATCAGCCAGTCGTCCTGCTCAGCCTTGGAATGGGCCATGGTTGCTGGGCCTGCAAAGAAGTAGATACAGGGGGCTGGCAGGGGGCCCCATAGCAAACCACCTCGCCCTTCCCAGAGCCAGAGCTCCTTCCTAGCCTGTTTGGCCAGGTGGGTCTGAGGCTGTGGGTATGTAACCTGGAGCAAAGAGCAGGGAAATGCAAAGGCTATCGGATGCACAATAGAGGTGAACTGCACAGAATTTTCTAGACCCTTTGGATCTCGGTTTTGCCCTTTTGCCATAACTCCAACCTACAAGTCTTCCTACAGTAGGAAGTATTCTTATTCCCCTCCCCTGTCTCATCAGGGTTGCAGGGCACAAATTTACCTGGCACTCTGCATCATTTGAACGGGACCTCTGTGTGCACAGGTGAGGCATGAGCCCCAAATCAGGCGGTCCACGCTGGAAAGGACGTCAACTTCATCTAGTCCACCACAATGGTCCCCTGCACCATGACTTTCCAAATGAGGAAGCAAGGCAGCAGGCCCAGGTGTTTGGCAGGAAGAAGTACAAGAGCTCTGGAGTCGGACTCCCTGGGTTCAAACCCAGGTCTGCCACAAGATACGTGAGGCTTTTGGCCAATCATGCAACCTCCCATTTCTCAGTGTCCTCGTCTGTAGCAGAGAGAATAATGAAGCCTACGTCACAGGCTTGTTTGGAAGATTAAATGGGATCATCTACGTGAGGTGCTCAGCAGTAAGCGCTCAGTAGATATTAGCTATTATTAGTAGTGTGTGTGGCAGGGATTAGGACCCAGGCCTCCAGCCCCGGAATTCCTAGTTTTTGCCCTGGAACCATGCTCCCTCTCCTTGTCCTGCTGCCCCCTGCTGGAGTCTCTGGGAACCGTGTGAGACATCAGTGGGCTGAGGCAGGCAGGGGAGGCTCACTGTGCCCGTAGTCCTGTGTGCTTCTTGGTGAGTCTAAACAACAGCCCTTGTACTTTCTGCTTCCCCTGGGCTCCATTTCCCCCAGGCACCCATCCATGGCCTAACACTCACAGAGTAGCTGCTCCTTGAGGTACTCGCTCTCTCGAGGGGACCTCTTACTCTAGAACCACAAGCAATGGGGCACTGGTTTTGCTCACTTCCATTTCTTTCTCCCTCATTCCCCACCTCCGGTTGGGCCCTCCTTGCCACTGCCCCGCTCCTTTTCCTTGGCCGGTGCTGGGCCAAGCCCGGATCATTCCTCCTAAGCCACCATCCTGCCTTTTATTTCAAGCTCCTGGGCTCCTAAGACAGGGAGAGAGAGGGAGAGGGAGAGAGAGAGAGAGAGAGAGAGAGAGAGAGAGAAAGGTGGCTGTCTTATTTGGGATTTCTATTTGCAGAACTTGAAGAAGGTAATTTAAGAGTTTTAGTCTTCTGGTTAAAAAAGGACAAAACCCATTTTTCTCCAATTTCATCTGAGACGCAGTGCAGCGGAAAAAAAAAATACAGAAGGAGGAAAAAGGAAGCCTACAAAAAAGTGTGAGAAATGGTGACAGATGGGGTCAGCCGGGCAACTGGGATAGGAGCTATTACGTGGCCATCCTGCAGGTGCCTGACAAGAGTGTCACCGGGCCACTGCGGGCCATGACTAAATGGATGGTTTGTTTGGGGCCTGGCCTCTCCTGTCTGCATCTCTTCTCCCTTTGCCTCCCCCTCTCCTCCCAACCAGGGCCCACAGAACCATGCTACAGACACTTCTAGTCCTATAAACCAAGGGGTCAGGACCCTCTAAAGGAAAACTGTATTTCTAAAAAAGGAGTTGAGGCAGAAGATGGGATTTAACAAAAAGAAACATTTCTATTGGTAAAATTTTCAGCCATTAGTGGTAGAGAAGACAGAACCACAGAATGTCAGGGTCATGGGAAATGTTGGGCTCATTAAGTCAACCTTCTGCAGAGGGAGTGGGGAAATTAACACTCTCTAAAGTGACGTGGCTAATTGGTGGTAGCAGTCCCCCAGTCCCCCCACGGCATCCCCACTACAGGTAGGGCTCTGTGCTGGGGCTGCCAGAGGTCCTGAAGAAGTGTCAGTACCAGCTTGGAGCCAGATGCTTGGATCTGAAAGCTAGTCTTGTCATTTATTGGCTGTGTGACCTTGGCTAAGTTACTTAACCTCTCTGTGCAGCTAACATTCATTGAGCATTTATTATGTGCCAGGCACGGAACTAAGTGCTTTACACGTGTTATCTTATTCCATCTTCCCAACAGCCCTAGGAAGTACAGGTTATTCCCATTTTGAAAGATAAGGAAACCGAGGCTGAGCCAAGTTACATAAACTGTCCAGAGTCACACAGCAAGTAAGCGGCAAAGCCAGGAGAGAATGCGGAGCATCTGACTTGGTCCAAGCTCTTACCCATTGTGCCCTGCTCTCAGGGGAGGGGATGAGGAAGGGACACAGATGGCTGGTTTCCTTAATACTTGTTCTCCCCTTCTGCCTAAGGACTAGAATCCCTCAGTGTTAGTGGGTACTAGCCACCTGGAGCAGATATTTCCCCGCACCCCTTCCTGCTAGGTGCGGCCAGGATTAACTGCTGGCAAATGGCACGTAGGCAGAAGGGGTGTATGCAGCTTCCGGGTGCGTATGTTTCACGTGCCATGAAACTTGCCACTGCAGGGTGTGGAACTCTGTGTGTGTTCATTAGACCAAATTTGTTAGCAGCACTTTTCACATCTATATCCTCCCTGATTTTGTTTCTGCTTGTTCCACTCTCTGTTCAAAAGGTATATTACAGACTCCCATGTGACTCTGAATTTGTCTCTCCTTCAGTTCTGTTCTTTTTGCTTCACGTATTTTGCAATTGTTTTATAGAGTACATACAGATTTGGGGTTGTGATATCATCCTGGTAGATTGATCCCTCTGTCATCAATAAATGTCATTCTTTATCTCTGATAATCAGAAATATCCTTAGACTGAGGAGGGGGCATGTCTCTCCTCACCCTTTCCTTCTTCCTGTTGCCTGGAAGGCTGATGAAAGGACTGCGGCTCAAGCAGCTACTTTGAGCCATGAGTTGAAAGGGCAGAGTCATCAGTTTAAAAAAGCCTGGGTCTCAGATGGTTTTGGAGTACAATCTTTCTCAGGAAATCAGCAATCACAAGTTTCCCTTCTTTTCAATGCAAAAAAAAAAAAAAAAAAGCTCCTTTACCCTAGGCCTTCTTCTGGCTGATTCCTTAGCCTTCCCATTTGAAAATATCTGCCTGAATCTCCTGTTCCTCCCCTCTCCTGGATCCCTAACTCACCACCATCCTGCACTGATGCCACTCTGCCACAGGTGAATCCTCACTACTTCATGTCACTGGGATCTCTCCCAGCACGTGGCACTGTGGCCCAGCCCCTGCCCCCTGGCTTCTGGGACCCATACTCCCCTGCTCTCCTAGCCTTTCCCTTGCATGTCAATCTCTCACATGGCTTCTTCTTCCACCTCCCTGGGGTGGTTCCCCTGCTGTCTCTTAGTGGTACTCACTGCCTGCCTATATGTGTCTGTCCCCTGCTCAGCATCCCTGCTGCCACTGGTCTGGTTCAGACCTCGTCATCTCTTTCTTGGACTTCAGCACTAACCTCTTAACTGGTCGCTGGGCACCCATCGGCCCCAGCCCATCTGCCCCTGAAAGGGCTCTCTGAAATGCAAGTCTCATTAAGGATGGCCTCACTGAACATCCTCCTGTTGTTGTGCACCAGCTTTGGGACATCAAATGCCACTACCTCTACTGCCTAGTGACCCAGGATAGGCGGACAGGGAGGGTGAAGCAACCAGCCTCCTAGGAGGGTGGGCACTCCTAGCCCACTTGCCAGATGGTTCGGGATGGGACCCCTGGCAGACGGACAGCTGTCCTAATGGACACCCCTCTCCAGGACCTTGCTTTCCTGGGCCTCCCCTGTGGTTAGAGAGTACTACATGGGGGAGGGGCGGTGGGAGTGGGAAAGGCCACAGTAGCCCCTGGAGAGGAGAAAAGCAAACGCATGCTACTTGACCTGCCAGGAGTGGAGGAACCAGGGCTTCCGAGCCTCCGAGACCATGTTCACTGAGCTCTGAGGAGTGTCTGAGGATTTGCGGGAAACAGACTACCTTCCTAAGTGGGTTTTATTTCTGTCTGGGGGAGTCGGGCTTTCCGAACCCATGGGAGGAAGTGTCCCTAAGGGGCAAGAGGAGACAGTGGGGGCAGGCAGGGCAGAGACACCTCACCCCTGCCCCCACGGAGGAGGTAGTCGGCATTTTGTCATGGGGTCCCAGACTAGCCTGAGTACAAAGAAGAGGGGACCGTGTCTCCTAGAGCCCCGCTTCAGCCAAGCTGATCTCTTCTCTGGCCTCTTACGAGACCTGCTGCCCCTCCCTCCGCGCCATGGCTCCACTGTGCCTACATCTGGGGCACCAGCTCCTCGCTGCCTATCCACAGGCTCCAGGCTCAGCAGGGTCCCCCCAGCTCTGAAGATGGCCGTCCCCACCTTCCCTGCCTGACCCCAGGGCCCACTGACAACAGCAACGGGTTTGGGTCCTTTTTGGTGCCTTTTTAATCTCCTAGCAAGCCGACTGGTTTGACTTCGGTGCGTCTGCGGCACCTGCTGCCTGAGCCAGGCTGCTGAGCTGCGCTCAGAGGCGGGACTCCCTGGCTCTGCCCCTTTCTAGCCACCAGCACTCGGGCTCCTGACTGCCCTTCTCTGGGTGTCTGTTTTCCCATCCACAGGGCAGGGCCGTGGTGTTCCTGCACAAGTGTCAGAGTTATCTGCGGTGGCTAATGACCCGGTTTGCCCAGGACTTACCAAGGGATTTTTCAGAATGTTGGACTTTCAGTGCTAAACCCGGGTCACCCCAGGCAAACTGGATGGTGGGTCACCCTACTTCCAGGTGCTGTTGCTACTGCTGGTCCGAGGACCATAACCCTGCACCATGATTACCCTTCGCATCTGAATAGACAGAACTGAGTGGGTGGGGGTGGAACTCGGGCTGGGTGCGCCCTCTTGCTCCGAATGCACATTTGGGACCCTGTTCCTGCTGAGATGTCAGAGATTTCCCAGACAGCCGGGTAGTGTGGCTTTGGGGTGCCTGTCCCTCCAGACCAACGCTCCGAGTGCAGAACAAAGTTGGCAGTCAAGGTCAGCCAGTGGCCTGGGGGCTGGACCCATGCCATAGGATGCTCAGAAAAGCAACTGCACATGCCTTGATGACGACGTGATAGATTCGGGGACTTTCATCAGGCCAGATGTGTAGAGTCATGAGCCGTGAGAACTGGGGATTATGATCTCTTCTATTGCCATCCCCCACCCCGCCCCGAGTAGAGTCTCAAAATGCAGAAAAGATGGAGGGTCTGTGGAAGGAGCCCAGTGGGCTGGCCAGATGTGTGGGAACTCGTGCTGCACAGGGCAAGGCTCAGCCAGGGTGAGCACCGGGGAGCAGAGTGGACCCCCCTGCAGGATGGCTGGGCATCAGAGCTGAGTCCTCTAACGGTGATGGGGGTGATGGCGGCAGGGGGTGTGGAGTCCTTAGGAGCAGACTGTCGAAATCACAGGTAAGTACTGCGGCACTGTCAGCCCCTGGGCCAGCCCCATCCTCCACTCACTCGGCAAACATGCATGGGGTCCCCGTGATGTGCCAGGAGCGGTCCTCAGAGCCACTGGAGCGAGTCCTGCAGGGCTCACAGCAACGGTGGGTGTGCGGCACAGGCATGCAGATCACCTCTACACCCTGATGGTGGCCCACGGGAAGTGGCAGTAACTCTGCCACACTGGGACGGTGGTGGGGGCGGGGGCGTTGAATCTCGCCCTTGGGGACAGGTAGGGCCACCGCAGGCAGAACAGGACAGGGGACGGTGTGATGTGAGCAAAGGCCTGGAAGTCTGGCTGGGCACTGTGGCCGCAGAAAAGGCTAGCAAATCAGGTTAGGGGCCTGGGGACAATCCTGCTGGCCACTCTTCGCTGTGACTTCTCTCCTTTCCCTACACTCTCTACTCCTGGGATCTCGCCAGCCTCTTCTCTGTCTGCTCCCATTCGCAAAAGCTCAGGTTGGGGGTGCCCTGATTCTTCATTTCCTAAGGGGTGAGCACCCCATATCTGAGGTGGGGGAGGGGGGTCCTGGGGAACTGAGTGATTCTAAAATAAACACAAAACCAGTGTGCATTTGCTAGCGGGGAGACCCCTCCCCAACCCCTTCTCCTCGGTAAGCACCAGTTTCCACCTCTGGGTTCCTGGCCAACTAGGGGCCATGCCTGCAGGATGGGCAACAACAGTTGGAAAGGAAAAACACAATCTAAGTGGCTGAATTTATAACTTAATTTAGGTTCCTAATGAAACCGGGTCGCAGTCCTGCGTAACGTGGTTTCTTCCCCACGCAGACAGCTTTGCCCTTTTTTGTCCTTGTCTTTCTCTCATTTAATTTCCACTTGGCAGACCCGTTCCCCGGTGGGTGGACGGTCCCTCGGAAGCAGTCAGGAAAGTGGGGTTTTCTCCAACCCTCTGAGTGGGTTAGCTAAAAGATGCCCAAGGGGTTACTAGCTTGGCCCGTTTGAGAACCAAGAAAGCCAAGCCTGGCCCGGGAGGGGGGTCCATACTGGGGCCAAAGCCACACTGCAGAGAGGCAGCAGGGGAGGGACCTGGTCTCCTAGCTCCATGGGCACCAACAAGATTGATTGGCTGATATAATAATAATAATTAAACCTTTACTAAGTGCTAACCACGTGCTAGGCATTGAGCTACGTGCTCTATGTGCAGTAATTAATTTATTACTTAAAACGATCCCATGATGGTGTCCTACCCCTTTTACCAAAGAGGAAACCAAGGCACAGAACTAGAACGTGGAGAGACATGCACAGCGTGGATGGAGATGTTTTACATTTGTCTGGCAGTTCTAGGTTTGGCTTCTTGTAACTTCTTTCAGCTTGGTGGCCTCTGGTTGAAGCTAAGAATGAGGGAAGCTTCCCCAGGCAGAGACCCCAGGCGGGGGCTGCGGGAGGTGGTGGGGCCAGCATTCCTGGGTCGAGAGTACCATGCTGGCTGTCACCACCAAGATACCAAACTGCTTGGGGGAATCCTCTGGGGGGACTATCCTCTTCTTCCTGGTCCTCCATCTCCTCGACTTCGAGCCTGGGGAGCCAGCAGCTGCTAGGGTTACAGTGGGGCATGGGCTGGCCTGGGGCCTCTGGGCCACCACCAGCTGTTTCTTTATATCACCATATTTGTTGTGTGCAGGTAAATGAATGTGGACCAAACTTCTGGACCAAACTCTTCTGGACCAAACTTAAGGTTCGATTGCTAACTATAGCGTCATATGGATGGTGCTGTAGGCGGACCCTGAATTAAAATCCTAGCATTAAGAAGTCTTAGTTTTTATGCTCGGAGAGATATATTTTCCTAAGTACATGGGTTATTTTTTTACTTTATTTGCAAGTGCCCACATGCATTATATGGATC
Source organism: Neomonachus schauinslandi (assembly GCF_002201575.2). Classification (NCBI taxonomy): domain Eukaryota; kingdom Metazoa; phylum Chordata; class Mammalia; order Carnivora; family Phocidae; genus Neomonachus; species Neomonachus schauinslandi. The sequence goes on along the minus strand of NC_058407.1, from coordinate 99,564,302 downwards.
CGTCAGGGCTCCACTCATAACCTGAAGCAGGTGGTTTGGTTCTTCTCTTGTTCTCCACACTTACACATAAACTGAGTTTTGGACTCTCTGCCTGGAGATGGGTACCATGCTTTGGTATGTTTTTCTGGGTCTTTTTGTAAATTGCAGCCTCACCCATGAAATAAGGACCTCCCTAGTGCTTCTGACAAGAATCAATGAACAAAGATAGTAGTAGTCAGCAGGTTAGAAGACTGGGTGTGAATACCAGCTATCACCTAGAGCAGTGTGACCCTTGGCCTCAGCTTCCTCCTCTGTGAAATGGACCTGTTGCTGGTCCAGCTTTGTCTCCCTTGAAGGGTGGTTGTGAGGATCCAACAGGATGGAGAATTCACAAGAACTACGTGCACTGTCATTTTATAAGCTCAGTGCCACACAAGAACAAAGGAATCAATACAACCAACTCCCTAAGAGCCTCTCTAATGGAGGACAATGTGTGGGTAACCCTACAGAATACATCAGCCTGAGGCCATGTATCTGAGAGCTGGTGATAGAGTTTCACGGCCTCTGCACCTAAGCCCACCCACCTGCTAGTGGACTCTACCTAGATGACTGTGACAGGAGACCCTGTTTCTGGGTGACACGAAGAATCTACTGCAGAAAGTCAGGACCTTACTTGAACACAGTAGACTGGTTTAGACAGGAAAGTCATTTTAAAAGAAGAAGGATACGGGGCACCTGGGTGGCTCAGCCAGTTAAGCATCTGCCTTCAGCTCAGGTCATGGTCCCAGAGCCCTGGGATTGAGCCCCACGCATCGGGCTCCCTGCTCAGCAGGAAGTCTGCTTCTCCCTTTGCCCCTCCTGAATCATGCTCGCTCTCTCTCTAATAAATAAAATCTTTAAAAAAATTAAAATAAATAAAAGAAAAGGGATACAGATATTAATAAGATTTAACTAAGGTTAATATTAAGGTGAGCCTCAAAATCATAAGAACCTACCAAATAACCAGTGGTGGAAGGAGACAGGGTAAGAATTATAGAGAATTATGTTTTCTATAGAAGTATAGAGGAATCAATTATACATTGGAAGGCAACTGATTGTTGTAGGGGGCCTTTTCTAAGGGTGATCCTAGAAGTAGCCCACTGATACCAGGAATGAACTCCCTGGGTTTCTACTTCCTAGGCTTAAATCTCTACTTACGAAAATATATTGGTTCATTTTTCCTAGTCTTCTCTCTCTCTCTATCTTTAAATCATTCATCAACATCTTACTTTCTAAGCTCTGTTTTACCCCACGTGACCTTAAAATGCAATTTTCATATAACCTCCTGCTGGATGGGTTGGCCTAAGGTCCATTCAAAAGGTTTCTAAACTCTCCTACACCGACCACTGAAATTTTCCAGTTTGAACGTGTGACAAAAATCACTTTAGTTAGATAAATCTTTCTTAGAATGTAGATATAGTTAAATGTCATCACTCACTTGTATTTTCATGTAAATTTGTTACATCAGATGATTTTCTGTTTTTCTAAACTTTTAAAATTGAAGCTTAACAAACATACAGTAAAGTGCAGAGATCTTAATTGTAGAACTTTTTGATCTTTTTCAGAGTGCACACGCGCATTGAAGGCTACGTATTTCCCTCTGAGTACTGCTTTGGTTGCTTTCTGTACATGCTGATTTGTGGTATTGTCACTATTCATTTCAAAGTATTTTTCTAATTCCCACTGCAACTCCTTTTTTCCTCCAAGATTATGTGTGTGTCACTTGACTTTAAAACATTTTGGAAATATTTTAGTAGTATTTTTCTGGTGGATTTCTGGCTTGATTCTACTGTGGCTGGAGAAGATGCTCTGTGTGATTTCAGTCTTTTGAAATTTGTTGAGACTTGCTTTATGGCCCAGAAAACCATTTCTTTTAGTGGATGTTCCATGTGCATCGAAAAGAATGTGTATTCTTCAGTTTTGTTAATCATGTTGCTGAAATAATATATCATTTTATGAAATAAATAGAAGTGGGGGGAAGGCAGGGGATACAGGGATCATGAAGCACCTCATTTTGGCTCTCAACACGGCAAGGCACTGCAAAAGTAACACCTTCAGTGGGGTGTGAGGAGGCCCTCAAAGGCAGGGCCACAGCCTGGGGTCCTGCGGGTGGGGCTCCATGGGCAGCACTGGCAGGGCTTCTGCCATCAAAGCAGGGCCAATGATGTCATTAATGATGTGCCCCTATCCATTCCCTCTCTTCTCACTGGTGCCCCCATCCCCACTCCTGTGTCTCAAGGAGGACTAGGCTTGCACCTACTAGTCCCACTTCTGTTTCTGGCTTGCTCTATGATCTTGAGCCTCAGTTTCTCTCATCCACAAAACTGGAAGGACTATCTCGCTCACTCGGTTGGGTAGAGATGCCACTCTACTCCAGGACTTACTACTGGCATGGTAACTTCTAACCACTCCTGTATCACCTAAGGCTCTGTGTATATGATCATGTGCCTAGTAGTAACAATGGCTGATATTAATTGATATTAATTAATATATTAATATTAATCATGTGCCATGAGTTGGGGATGGTTCTAAGCACTTTGTAAGTAGTACCTCTTTTGCTCCTCACAATAATCCTGTGAGTAGGCATGAGCATCACTCTTACCTTACAGACGAGGAAAGGGAGACAGAGGTCAGAGAGCTTGCCCGGGGCCACACTGTTAGTAAACAGGGGGTGGCATTTGGAGTCAGGCAGTCTGACTTCAGGGTGGACTCTTCTCAGAAGGACCATATGCTCCAGTCTGCCCGCACAATACCAGTTTCGCCAGTACAACCTTGGTTTACACCTACTGCCTAGGCATGATTATTGGTAGTGCCCCATTTCATGTAAAAATGTCGCAGTTTAGATGTTCAATCCTGGCTCTTTGCCACTATCTCATAGTGCTTGTCAATGACAGTCAGTATTCCTGAAGCCTCAGAACTTCTCTGCCCCCATCCCCTCCACCTGCTGTAGGTTTCTCCAACCCGCCACACGCTCTTACACACAGGGTCACCAGCCCCCATCCACCTAGCCTAAAGCATTTCCCTTAACTGCATTATTTGCTAAAATCTGAGCTCAGTTCTGTACCTTGAACATCCACCACAGCACCTGACACATGGGTATTCACTAGATGTTGAACGAATGAATGAACAGATGAACACGGGCACTAAGGGGCCACGGGAAAGCTCCCGCACTCTTTAAGCGTCATACAAATATTTCTCACCCAGTTCCCCACGACACCTAAGTCAAAGATGATGGGAAAGAGAGAAGCACATCTCACTCCCTCCCTTCTGGGTCCTGAACCTGCATGAATGTGAAGGACCCCATGGTCTAGCACAGAGCCTCCTGGGGAGCCTGAAGAAGCCAGCCCAGGGACTTGCTCTGTTTTCTCCCCAGAGCCTTCCATGTCGTCCCCTCTTTCCCCTCATCTTTCAGTTCTAGCCTCAGGTAAGAAACGCAGACCTTGGTCCAGGGTATGCCAAAGTAGAAAATTCTTTCGAAAAACACCCAAACAAGGCACAAACAGTGACAGGACAGCCCCTGCTGGTGGGATACCCCTGGCGCATTGTCAGGCTCATCCTCATGGAATCAGACCTCACAAGAAACCACAGCAGGAGGGGCGGCTTTGACAGGTTTGGAAGGTGAGCATCCCCTTCTCTGAACCGCACACCCTCTTTTCCTTGCCTTCACTCCAGTCCTTCCAGGTGGCTGTCCAGCAGAGGCTGGGAAAGCCTGGAGTCCCGGAGGCCCACCTCAGTGGGATCTCGGCGCCAACCACGTCTGGCTTCCTCCTTAAAATGCTCAGCAGCAGAGCAGCGGAGCTGTGAGAGGTAAGAGTGTGTGTGCACCCAACCTGAAAGGAGTTCATTAAATAAATGCCCGATCTGAGGGAGGCAAGTCATTCTGCCTGTGTTTCAGAAACTAAGATTTCCTAGTCATGGAGACAAGGTGTTTCAGGGCCTTGAGAAGCCACCTCTGGCCCTGGCGCCCCTTTGACTCCCTGGCCAGGAGTCAGAAGCCCCAGCCCCCTGTGGCGGCAGCCAGTGAAGAGGCCAGGTCTCTCATTTAATGGTCTCAGGTGCCGTCACCTCTACTTTATAACCGAGGGGGCTGAGGCTCCTCTAGCAGACCCAGGCACCCATCGCTGGTGTTGGTGTCAAAGTCAAGACCTCTCAGTTCTGGCCTTTCATCAGGAATTTTTTTTTTAAAAGATTTTTTATTTATTCATTTGAGACACAGAGATACAGAGAGCGAGAGCGAGAGCATGAGCAGGGAGAGAGGCAGAGGGAGACAGAGAAGCAGGCTCCTTGTCGAGCCAGGAGCCCGATGTGGGGCTCGATCCCAGGACCCTAGGATCATGACCTGAGCCGAAGGCAGACACTTAACCATCTGAGCCACCCAGGTGCCCCTCATCAGGATTTGAGGAAAGAAAAAAGTCACCTCCAGCCAGAGTTGATTTCTCTGTCCAAGCTTGGTACTTGGAGCATGGAGATACCTCCATGAGAAGCCTCGCACAGCAAGGATGGAGGTTTCAGAGGCGGCCCATTCAAGATCTATATGGTAAAGAGCAAGGGCAGGAGGAAGGCCCCAGAGCCCAAGGTGTTGGGGTTCAGCAGAGGGATGGCTCAGAGGAATGCGACAAAGACAGGGCAGCTACACCCCTCAACTCCAGGAGGCGCTGTACACATCAGGCGCCCGTGAATGGCTGCCACTGGAGTTGTACAGGGCACGGTCTATGCGGGTGCCCACAGCTGCCCTGGCAAGCACCCAGCTGCTCATTTCTGATCTTCCTTCTCTCCTGCGTTCCTTGCCGGGACTGGGTGCCTTCCGTCTGATGGAGCCAGCTGGGTGGACTTTTGACTTTTATTAGAGGTTTGCAAACAGAGCCTGGGCAGCACAAAAATATACTGGGTGGGCAGACACTGGGGGGCTGGTACCACTGAGAACCTCCCACCCCCATGTACCTTTTTAAACATATAAACCTCAACTCTGATCTGCAGGTAGCTATCCTCCTCTTTTTTCTAGAGAATGGGAGGTGGATTAAAACTGATTTAAGCCTAATTTCTTTTTTTTTTTTAAAGATTTTATTTATTTATTTGACAGAGAGAGACACAGCGAGAGAGGGAACACAAGCAGGGGGAGTGGGAGAGGGAGAAGCAGGCTTCCCGCTGAGCAGGGAGCCCGATGTGGGGCTCGATCCCAGGACCCTGGGATCATGACCCGAGCCGAAGGCAGACGCTTAACCGACTGAGCCACCCAGGCGCCCCTTAAGTCTAATTTCTAAGATAGCCAAGACTGTTAGTGGTCTGTCAAAAGTTGTCTCCCCTTCCTTCTATTATAACGGAGTTGCAGGTGGGTACGCGGCCACCTCAGTAGCAACCACATTTCCCAGCTAGACCTGGCCAACTGGCAGTTCTTGACAATGGGATGTGTGTGGAAGGGCCACGTCCAGGCTTGCCGCTGGGAGTAGGAGCACAGATGTGCCTGAAACTGAGCTTCCACCATGCAAACAAGCACAGCCCTCCAAAGCAATGGTTCTCCAACTTTAGGGCACATTCGAATCCCCTGGAGGGCTTTATAGCCACAAGGAGCTGGGCCCCAGCCTGAGATTCTGATTCGGTAGGTCTGGGGTGGTGCCTGAGAATTTGCATTTCCAACAAGTTTCCAGGGGTCTACTGATGCTGCTGGTCAGGGGACCATGCCTGGAGACCACATCCTGCCCTTGGGGAGGGCAGAGACAACAGAGGGCAGGAACCTGGATCCCTGTGTGACTGCGGAGCAGGACAGCTGGCCTGCCCTGGACTATTAAAAGAGAGAAACTTCTTTTCTCTCAGAGGCCCAGCTTTGTCTCTAACTGAATCCTGTCCGTAGGAGTCAGAGTCTTCGCTGTAGAATGTCCCACTCAAAGAGAAGAAGAAAGAAAGGCCTACTGTAGCTCCCTCTCCAAGAGCAACGCGGTGGTCCCCAAGCAGACTGGCACCCAGAGCCAGGATGCGAGCGATTGCAGGTGGAAGGCTCCCGAGCCTGACCTGGTGGACACGGAGGCTACCTCCCAAGTCCCACGTGGCCCTGCATCCTGTCTCCTTCTCAAATCATTGCTGGACCCTTCTTCTCTTCACCACCTGGGCCTGAAGCTTCACTTCCCTGTCCGGTCGTGGTGCAGCCCACCACAGTCCAGCCACCCCCTCCCCTCCACTCATCCCACAGTCACTTCTGATCGCCAAAGCCAGAGTCAGCTTTTCCCACCTCATCCTGCTTCACCTCTGCTGAATTGGACACTACTGAGCGCACCTTCCTTTTGAAGCTCTCTCTCCGCGGCTGGTGTCACGGCCCCACCCCTGCCCAATCCTTCCTGTGTCTCCAATTTGCTCTGATCTGAATGTCATGACATCATGACGCCGAGTCACTGACTCTGTGCTCTCCTCAGTCTCATTGGCTGGGTCCTCTTCTTGGTGCACTCCTTTAATTAAAGGCTGGCACTACCTCCGGGGGGCAAGGTGGGGACCATTCTTTGTGCTTTGCCTCCTGTCAATCCTTTTCAACCTCACTCACACCCAGCTCTACCTACGTCTCCCAAGCTGACGACTCTCAGAAACCTGCTGGGCACTAGGCTTTCTCATGTGGCTGCCAGCCCAGCTGAAACTAAGTCAGTAGCTCCCCCACCAACCCGGCCATCTGGTATCCCTGACACTCCCATCCAGCCACCCACCCAGGGCACCCATCTTCAGGATTATGACCCACTCCTCTTTTCCAGTGTCACCACTTCCTGCCCCAACCCTTACCACTGCACCCAGATGTCCCCCATCTGCCCTCCTTCATCAACCCCTAGTCAATCCACTCACTCTGCTCTTCTGCGACCGCCTGCTGTAGGCCTACCCCTCATTTATTGCTGTGGTCATCTTGTTGGTGCTTCATGTATCTCCTTTCCCTTCTGAGATCAACTAATTAATTAATCTGTTAATTCACTGAGCACTCGAGGCCTGGCTATGTGATGTAATGGGCTGGAGATTAAAGAGAAGAGGATGAATAAAGCAGGCCCCGACCTCAGAGAGCTCCCATCATGGGAGACTGTCATCAGCATCATCCAACCCAATGCATGAAGTTCAGAGAGAAAAGTGTGTCCAGGAGAGGAACTACTAGTGAGAGTTCAAGCACAAGTAGGAATTTGTCAAAGAAGGTGACAAATTAGCTATATGCCAGGCTCAAGAGTCTGGACTTTATTATGAAAGCAATGGGTACTGGTGAACTTTCTGATTCAGGGAGTGATAGAATTAGAGTCACTACTTATGAAGTTAGATTAAATAAACCCAAATGGTTTAGCAGGTTATAAACCAGATCCTGGGGTTTGGGAAGAAGCATTCCTTTAAATGAATTTTTAAAATCCGCCATGGAGTGTGGGCATCTGAAGGGAGAACCAGGCCTGTGTCCGGTTGATTTGTTGTAGCTCTGTAAGAGGCTGTAGTGGACACTGTGTTGTCCAGGGCGGTCAAGGGTGGGCCAGCCCAGCCCACTGTCAGTCCAAGCAGCTGGCCCTGGCTGACCACCTGCACTGCTGGACCAGGCTAGGGGAGCAGAGGAGCCGAGAGCGAGAAGTAAAACCCTAAACCCAATGAGGAAAACCACTACCTCTCTGAACAAAGAGCACAGGGTTTTAATTTTGACACATTAGGTTTCAAAGACACCTTTTAAAAAGAAAAACGCATTGCCTAATATACTTACTGCTCCCTCTAAAAACCAGCTTAATTATAGTGAAGAATACAGTCTATAATTTTTCCCACACTTGGAGATGGATCTGTATTATAATTTCCCCGATCTTCGTGAATGAATGGATATAAGATTTCCACCCAGAAAGAGCTGCTGTTTTCATCACCCATGTGGAGACACGTGCTTGAGCCCCTGTCCGGGTGGGGGGCTGCTGGGCCATCATCCCCGAAGGGAAGGCTGGAGCTTGGCATGAGGGGATTTGTTGGGGACTGTGTGTGTTCCTGTTCCCTCCTGGGGACAGGCACTAAGGGTGGTCCTCCCTTCCCGTGATTCCCAAACAAAGGGGAATTGCCAAAAGGATGCTAGGAACATCTGCTGACACTGAGGGATGATATTTATGGAGGCATTAGCAGATGGAGTTTGGCTGGGGGGCAGGGGTGGGCAAGCAAAGGCCCAGGAGTCAGGGGGTCTAATTCAGGATTTCCCTCACTACTCGTCAGCACTTTGGGCAAATCACTGTCTCTCTCTGTGCCTCATTTTATGAGCAAGTTGGTGTTCTAGCTACATTCTTTCAAAGCAATTTGTATGTAGAACCTAACATATAAAACAGATAATAGCGGGGCACCTGGGTGGCTCAGTCATTGGGCGTCTGCTTTCAGCTCAGGTCATGATCCCAAGGTCCTGGGTTTGAGGCACACATCAGGCTCCCTGCTCAGCAGGAAGCCTGCTTCTCCCTCTCCCACTCCCCCTGCTTGTGTTCCCTCTCTTGCTGTGTCTCTCTCTGTCAAATAAATAAATAAAGTCTTAAAAAAAAAAATAAAACAGATAATAGCTTCTCTGGCTGAAGGGGTGTGCTACTCCCCTGGAATCCCCCCATTCAAGCCCACCTGATCACTGTCTCCCCCTTCCCCACTTACCCGAAAGCTGGAACCACAAAGAAACCCAGCTTTAGCACTCTATGAGACCAAGATGTGGGCATTAGCTTTTTTATTCTTTAATTGCATATTGTCCCCCATACTTGTCCCTGGTGAAAAGAAGCAGGGGGATAACTGCTGGGGTCTACATCATAGAAATCTACATCCCTTATCATAGACTCATCTGAGATCATGAGAGACCCTTCATTTTATAGATAGTTCCATTTCTGCTGACCCCCACCTGGCCCCAGTTCCACCCACTGTTTTCTTTTTTTTTTTTTTTTTTTACTGAGGGAAAATACACATAACATAAAATTTACCACTGTGACCATTCTAAAGTGTACAATTCAGTGGCCTTAAGGGCATTTACAATGTTGTACAACCATCACTACTATCTAGCTCAGAACTTTTCATCACCCCAAATGGAAACCTTGTAACTACTGAGCACTCACTCCTCACTCCCCTTCCCCCCAGCTCCTAGAGACCTCCACTGAGCTTCTCTATGGATTTGCCTACTCTGAATACTTCGTATCAGTGGAATCATACAATATATGATTTTTTGTGTCTGGCTTCTCTCACTTAGCATAATGTCTTCAAGGTTCATCCATGCTTGAGCATGGATTTGTACTTTATTCTTTGTTACGGCTGAATTATGTATAGACCACCTTTTACTTATCCATGCATCTGTTGATTGACATTTGGGTTGTTTCCACCTTTTGGCTATAGTGAATAGAGCTGCTATGAGCATTCGTGTACACGTTTTTGTTTGGGCACCTGTTTCCAATGCCTCTGGGTAATGCCTAGGAGTGGAATTGTTGGGTCACATGTTTAACTTACTGAGGAATTGCCAAATTGTCTTCCACAGCCCCACCTCATTTTTTTCAATATGGCGTCTGTCCTGGGCAAGTGGGCCCAAGGCCACCGGGGAATGGCAGCAGCCCTGTACGAGGACATGGGGTTTGCTATTTCTGTCCTCTCTAGGCTTTAGCTCACTGGTTGCTTGCACAGAGGATGGGAATAATAATAATTATAAGAGTGATGACATAATTATTATAGTACTTCTCACAGTAACTAAGAGGTGGGCACTCTTAGGATCCCCATTTCACAGATGGAGAAACTTATTCAAAAACACACAACCTTGTCTGAAATACAGGTCCACCCTCCCATCCACCTCCTGTGCTGCTCTAGAGGAGCCTTCCTAACCCCCTCTCCCCCCACCTCCAGTCTGGAGATCCTCCTGCCCCAGCTTCTGGTGCCTGCCTCCCAGGAGCATGCCCTCGTCTGGCTCCTGCCAGGCCATTTCATGAGCTGGGCTGCCTTCCAGGATCTGCCACCGCATCAGCCTTCTCTGATTAGTTCCCAGCTCCTAGCTGATGATGAGACCACCTCCACCCAGCAGGCTTCTGGCACAACTGAGCCCTGCTCTCCGCCCTCAGCTAGGGCCTGGGGACACTGGGGCATGACAACTGATAGAGCTCCTTCTCCCTTCTCCACAAAGCAGCTTCCAGCATATGTGGGCTCACGCTGCCCATGACAACTTTCCAGGCCCTCTACACAGGCAAGGAAACTGGGCCTGGGCTGGTCTTTGGAAGCTGCACCTAAGCCTCCGTATCTGAGGCCACGTGATCATGGTGAGGCAAAAAGGCTGCCAACTGCAGATAGGCCTGGGGCAGGAGGCCAGCCAGCGCTGCCCTCCCTGGTCAGTTCTGCTCTGCCACCTCAGGTGCAGAGCTGGGATGGAAGCAGCAGGTCCTCCCTGTCACCCCACCATCCACCCACAGGTGGTCCAGCCAATGGTCAGCTGTAAGTGCCTGACAGAAACTCGAGAAGGCCGGAGGGCTGGGTGGCCATGACTCTGAGAGCAGAGGGAGAGACTTCCAAACATCCACAGCCCCCAGTGAGCCAGACAGAGTGGGAGATGCTCTGGGCCCCGCGGGCCTCCCAAGCTTGGATTTAGGGCTTAGACGGGAGCTGGAGCCCCACGGGGCATCTGTTCTTAGGGCCCAGGGTATGCTTTCACTGTTGTGTGCGTTTGAGGGTGAAGGGGTGTAAGACATGGCTCCCTGAAGCAGTCTAGAGGATGTGGGAGGCGCTCTGGGCCCCCAATCAACACCGACCACCCCCCTCAGACTCAACAAGGACTCCCACCAGGTTTGACGCAGGGGACCAGGTCCTCAGATGTACAGGCCCCCTTTGCTGCCCCCTCCTCCAGGGTGTGATCCCCAGCCGAGTGCAAATTGCCCAGTGCAGCTTCCTCCCCAAGTCCCCAGCTGCAGCCACTATTCACTTGACCTGATCGTTTCTGAGAGCCGGCTGGGAAATGACACTGCTTGAGCCCCACAGCGGACACCTGTGAGCTTCAGGGAGGTGGTCCTTGTGTGACAGCTGATGCATGATCCTGAGTGTGGCTGGGAGGGGGGCTTTTCTTCCCTCCATCGTCCCTGGTGCTAGGAGGAGAGAGCTGGGGAGTGAATAGGAACGTGAGCCTGGTTCCCTGATGCCTGGTTCCCTGATGAACAGTTTGGGCTGTTACATATATGAAGGGAAAATTACTGTCACTCTTACTGGCTATGTGAACTTGGGCAGGTCGGTCCTATGTAGGTAAGCCAGTGTCCTCCTCTGTCCTACGGGGATAAGAAGGCCCTTAAGGACCCCAGAAAGAGTGACCTTGAAGGCCAGTCAAGCACTGGTTGACTGTGCCGCCTGCTCCTTCCCGACCCCGCCAGTGGTAGCAGCCTCCATTGGAGGGCGGGGGTGGGGAGAAGAGGGTAGTCAGAAGGCTCTGTGCTCTGGCAGAGATGCTCTGGGGTGGAAGGAGGGGTGCCCGCGAAGAAGCTTTCATTATGCTGCACACTAATTGGTGCTTAAGTACATTCACAACCTGCTCACTGGGAATCAGAAAGGCACAGACAATCCTTTCCAGGCAGCAGGAAATTAAAAAAAAAATGCCTCAATGACATAAAAACTTGTCTCCTTTCCCAGAGAGTAGGATTTGTACAATGTCTCCTTTGCTTTCAAAATAATGCCTGTCTTGTCTTTGGAGAAGGACACCATGGCTTAGCAAGTAAACCTAAAAGACCATTCCTTCCAAGGGGTTCTAAGTTGGAGGCCCCTGAAATTATATGAAAAAATGTTACTATTTATGTACTGGGGTTCCATAGGTGTTAGCAGGTCCCCAAAGAGGTTTATGAATTCCCCCAACCAAAAAGTTAAGATTCGTATTTGGAGTAGCTGTAGACAAGACCTGGATTATCAAATCCCAGGAGAAAGGTCTTATGTTAGGCACAGGATCAGGGCCCCTGTGGACCCCAGGGATGCCAGAGGAGGCAGAGATGGGGCTAGAAGCTGGTATCCCAGGTATCCAGACCCTGGTTCAGACTGCTTTCTTCCATACCACATGGACCGACAGAACCGTGTGCTTATGTATAGGAGGGTGAGGGAGAGAACATTTACGCATCCAAATTTAAATTCCAATTTTCACTTTGGGACTTGGATGTAAATCTTTTAGGTCTTAAGTCCAGAAAGTGATGTAATTTACTGAAGAGAGTGTGGAAGCTGCTAAGCTCCCTGATAAATAAACCACGTTGCCTCATCTCAGCCCTGTGAAAACATATTTTCTAGGGACATAGAAACCCCCTTGGAAAGTATTAAAATCTTCTCCCTGCAGGAGAGCAAACACACAGATTCTTGTCTTTTTAAAGATATTTGACCTTTCTGGGCAAGGAAATAATGCACTCACATGGCAACTAACCAACAACCCCCACACTGTTACCCTAATTCTTTCCAAAAAAGAAGGAAGAACTTTTAGTTCCATGAGTTACAGAGGGAGGATGTTATAGAAACGGACTTGATATCTGAACAGTCTAGATATTGTGTACATTGGCTCTCTAACCACGTACTAATTACTTCATCACCGTCAGCATCTCTACGTTGTTCCTGAAGTTTGGAGAGTCGCCTGCATGTCCCAGGACTAGAAGATGGAGAAGGAGCTGGTCTGCTCCCATATGTTGGCCAGAGACACCCAGAAGGTAGATGTCATTTCTGCTTTCTCCCTGAGTAAGTTTGAGAAGAGCTGGCCCTCAAGTGCACATTCTGGTTCTCAGCCCAGTGCTTGGGCTTTGGGAGGACTGCAGCCTCCCAGTGCTGCCAACAGCCATGATCTCTGAGCTCCCACTGCCTCTGGTTGTTACCGAGCCTATTAATTCAAGGACATCAGGAAATAACAAGCCTCCAGTGCTTTGGAAGTGTGAAGAACTCTAAAAGGATGCCTCATTATTATTGATAGTGATGATAATATGTGGTATGTAATATTTATGTGCAACTTTGGCTGCTAATTTCCAAAATGAGGAGGGAAGAATTTAAAGATCCAGCCAGCTCTGTGGGTAGCAACTACATTCTCAACAACTTAAATGGAATCTTTAGCTTCTGGTCCTTGAATTCTTTCTAAGATGGCACGTCAGCAATCCAACCTTTGGATGGTGTGGGCTCACCTCCTGTCAAGGGTGCACGAGACACTGGGCAAGAATAAGGAGAGCAGGGAATAATTGCTTTCTATGTCCACAAGCTCACCCAGTTTAGATTTATTGAAATGCCACATCATGCCTGATCATGGGCAAACTTCCCCACCTCCCCACCCCCCCCAATTTTGAGGCCAGACCTCCCTGGGTTTGAATCTCAGCTCTGCCATGTGTTAGCTGTGGGATCTGGGGAAGGTCTTTAACTTAGGTGTGCCTCAACATTCACGACTGTGAGGTGGGCTTAAACCCCTGAATTTACCAAAAGGGTACCTTCTGTAAATTAAAAGACAAACCTATGTAGTAATGAGAAATAGAGCCCAAGGCTAAAATTATTGTTAAGGATAACTTTCACAAGGGAGGGATTCATTATTGCTGTTGGTGGTATTATTCTTATCCCAAGTTCTGGTTCCTGCAGCTCACTTCACCTTCCAGGGCCTCAGTTGTAAGTAGAACAGTTCCAGTTATTTCCAGCCTTAGATTGCAAAGCAAGACTTGGAGGCCTTGCTGTGCCCCCTGGCCAGCCTCCCCCTGTCCTTCTGCGCTCTCTACCCCATGCATGTGGGACAGGATGTTTGCCTGGCTGGGCAGGTTCAGGTTGGTTCTGCCATACTCCACTTTGAGAACAACTGCCCTTGGGGCAGTGCTTTTCAACCTTAGCTACACCAGAACCACCTGAGGACTTTGTAAAAATCCTGATTCCCAGGCTGCAGCCCGGGGGAATGAAAGTGGGGTCTCAGAGGGTGGCGCCCGAGAGACCGCGGTTCGTGGTTTGGAGGCTAGGCCTTCCTCTAGCACAGGCTAGCCCCTGTGCCCACGTTTAGTGCTTTTGGGTCCTTGAGCTGTCCGTAACCACAGGTGGGTGGCCTGGGGCTCTGCAAACTGTTTCTGTTAGAAGACCAGTTAACAAATCTCCCCGGCTCTGCGGGCCCCATGGTCTCTGCCATGTAGTCCTCTTTGTTCTTCTGTTTGTTTCAACCTTTTAAATACATAATCTTAGCTTGCAGCTCATACAAAACAGTTTGCGGACCCCTGGAGAATAGCATGTCATGCAACTGTCAAATTTAATAATGAAAATAGCTATTTACAATTAGCATTACTTAGACAATAAATTAAAACCCAGGTAGAAGGTAGGCCAACTTAAAGGGAGTAAAGGTACAAATGTGGTCTCTCTGCTCTCTCTAACTACTTCTTCTAACAGGTCTTTCTATATTTAAAAAAAAAAGAAAGAAAAGAGGTGGAAAGAACTCCTTTTTCAGTTCGTGGTACCAGTACTTGCTTCCTAGAACTCGCTGGGAACTTGAGGTTTCCAGCCCACTGAAAAGCCCTCAGCCGGCAGCAAGCTATCAGAAGGTGTTAATTGCTTTCTGAGTATTTCATTCTGGCTCTAGTCCTAACTTCCTGTCTCCCTGCCTCACCTCTCTCCCCACAGAGAGAGGGACTTATTTCTTTTGGAAGGCTTGGCTTCCCTAAGCCTCTCTGTGTGCAAAAAGCACCCCAAAATGTGGAGTCACCTAAAGGGCACCTTCTCCCTTGCTAACTAAGCCACACCCTTCCCCATCCCAAACCATCTGCTTGGTTTCGGTATAAAAATGGCATGCCTAGAACAAGCTAGCCAATGTCTTTGAACAGACGTAAGAACTCCTAGAAGCTTTTTGCTTTCTGGTGCATTCCAACCATCAGACAAAATGGGCCATGCCCCCCTCTACTCCTGTCTTTTGGTCCTTTCTTTTGAGCTTCTTAAACACACTAGAACCTGTGAGTAAATGATCCAAGCTGACTTTTTAAAAATGTAAATGATTTAAAGCAGAAGGATGGAGACCTGGATAAGGAGATGGAAGCCTTCGCTATTTTCCAAAAATCTAAATGACTAACTGGAATCTGAGGGCACCTGAATGGCCCGCTCGTTTAAAGGACGTATTCTATCCCAAGTGGACCAGAACCATCTAAACATGGGACCAAAACGGAAGGTCAAGGGTTGAAGCCCAGCTGGCTTCCCGAGCAGGCTCTCTGCACAGACTCACACTGCCCCGTGCTGAGAAGGGCCTTGCACTTGGTTTAATGTGCTGCTGTTGGCATCTTGGAATTTTTAATAATTTTATCTTTGAGCCTGTGTTTTGTAAGTGAAGCCCCGTGGGACGGTGGGCATGACTGTGAGCAGACAGAAATGCACAGTGTGTGTGTCCACTGTTCCTTGCTGATCTCATTTGATCCTTGATGCCCCATGAGCACAGAATTCCCGGGGGTCCTCCAGGCGTGATGCTCAAGGAGCCTCAAATCGAGTACAAGGTAAGGTGTTCGGTTTCTCATGGAGCAAGGGGGTGCTGATGGCCCAGGGAGGTCAGGCTCTCTGCTGGAACCAGAGCTGGATTCAAGTGCAGAAAGCAAGTGATGCATTGGAAGAAACACCAGCAACCAAGGACCCCTATGGGTACCCTGTCCTTCCCTATTTGTGGCATTTCCTGCATTAGTCATCTCCTCAAGCTGAAAATGATGAACAGAAGGGAAGTGAAGCCCGTGTCCATGTTGGGCATGGTTGCCTTTCTTTTCAGCCCTTTCTTTCCCTTAGGCTGAAAATGGGGTGTGACAGTGTGTTGACAGAAGGTGCATGTATCAAGAAGGGAAATAAAAACATCAAGGTCATTTTGTGTATCATTTCCAGTGTTGAGAAGAACAAAACATGAGCTAGGACATATGACTGTGTGATTTGGGTGATTCTACATATGAGTTAAATGCTCATATACTTGCTTTTATTTTATTTTATTTTATTTATTTAAGTAATCCCTACGCATAACGTGGGGCTCAATCCTAGGACCCTGAGATCAAGAATCGCACACTCTTCCAACTGAGCCAGCCAAGGTGCCCCTACTTGCATTTAAAACTGGCATTGCATGATATCAAGATGAATTAGTAAATTCATGCTAATGATTAAAACTAAATTAAAATTTTAATTTCTCTTAGAATGCCATTGAGGAGCAAATAAAACCCACCGTGACAAGTTAAGAAAGAGACCATGGAAGACAGGAAAAGGCTTTTACATTTTAGTACTTTTAATGACACTTTTTCCTGCCTTTTGAGCCAGGGGTCCACAATTTCATGTTGCACCAGGTCCGACAAATTATGTAGCCAGCCCTCATTGAGGTACTTCTCCCTGAGGCACAATTTCATTGATGGCTGATAAGCTCCCTCCTGAAATATCTATTCTGTGGACACTGACCGAATTCCCACTGTTTGCCCAGCTTGGTGCTAGCTGCCAGGGATAAAAAGTCAATAAACGTAAATTTCTATCCTCACGCAGTGGTGAGGAATATAACCCTGAAGCCATAGTACAGGACATTGTTTTCCAAGGGTCAGAACCGTAGTACTTGTCTGCAGAAGGAGGGTCTGAGAGAGAAATGTCTTTACAACTTTTCACGAGCACTTAGAGAAACGTGGGCCTTTGCCTGTCAAAAAAAGCTTCAGAGGCTAGTTACCATACCTACATGATCAAACAGGATAATGGAAAACTTTTTATAATTTTGCAATCTGTTCCAAACCTCAGACAAACTGGACAACACCAGCCCAATCCTGTTCTTTGTTCTTTTCTCTTCTGAGCCTTTCAACACACTAGAATCTGTTGGTTAAATGGTCTAAACTGATCTTTTTTTTTTTTTTTAAGATTTTATTTATTTATTTGACAGAGAGAGACACAGCGAGAGAGGGAACACAAGCAGGAGGAGTGGGAGAGGGAGAAGCAGGCTTCCCACTGAGCAGGGAGCCTGTTGCAGGGCTCGATCCCAGGACCCTGGGATCATGACCTGAGCCAAAGGCAGACACTTAACTGACTGAGCCACCCAGATGTCCCTAAACTGATCTTTTAAAAATGTAAATGATAGAAAGGGGAGAAGTAGACCCTGGGTAGTGAAATCACTACCACTTTTATGGTCTTTGATTAATTGTTTCCAATGGAGAAACAAATTTTCATTTACACTTAAGTGTGGCTGACAAAAATCTTTCAAAACACGAGATCCCTGTTCAAATAATAATAATAAGAAGAATCTGGAAGTCAGGACACAGGTGAGAACCACTGCGGGGTTCTCCCTTGCTGTCTGCCATCAAAGAGGGTCAGGGAACTCTACTTTAGTTCAAAACTTAACTACTTCAAAACGGATCAGGGACCATCAGAGCAATTTCCTTTAACATTTCCTGAACCTCTGTAACAGCCTCAATTCTTGAATTCTTGGCATTTTGCAGTAAAACCCCTTAAGCCTTTAAGAAGGGCTGATGCGTACACAGGGCAGTGAGGTGGGAGGGAGCTGCTGAAGTCCAGCCGCATCCTGCCCCCAGTTGTGTGGGGAGCAGAACGGCCCAGGGGGAAAGACAGCCAGAGGAGAAAAGGGGTGGTTGGCTGGCCCCGGGCGTACCCCCCCAATGACTGGCACGCAAGATCAGGGCTGGGACACGTGGTGCAGCAGTCACCACCTGGCAGGCCCCACTTGTTACCGCAAACCCTCGTCCAGAGTGCTCACCTTGGTCAGCCCACACCTGGGCGCTCTGTGCCCCTCTCCGGATTTGGGCTCTCTGGACTTAACTCTGCCATCCATTGGTACCCAGGCCAGCCGGGAAGTAGAAGTCCTTTCTTTGGTTGGCAGAAGAGGAACTGAAACTCAGTGGGGTCACATAACACACGGAGGGCCACCCAGAAGGAAGGGGCAGGGCCCCGATTCCAGGCTGGAGTGCCTGACCTGGAGCTGGGCTCTCTGCCCTTCCCCCACAAGTCCCACTGCACCAGTTTTCCTTTCGTTTCCTGAGCTCCAGCTACGGCTCAGGTGAGCGCCACCCCAGCAGTGTACCCTCAGCTGTTTTCTCCTCTCTTCCTGGGAGTGACTTGAATCTCCTCACAACTAGATGCTTGAGGTCAGGGGCCAGATCTTTAGGTATTCTGAGGCCTGGAGGCTCAGAGGAGGCTCTGGGTGAATATGTGCATATTAATCGGCCCTCCCCTTCAACTCTGCAGTGCATCCCCTTCTAAGCACAAATCTCATGAAGCCCGGGAGCCCACGGGGGTCAGCCAGGGCAGGGACTGCTACAAGAAGCAAGGTCAATGGTCGGCAGGAATTACCAGGGGTGTCTGTGTTCCCTCTCTCCTTTCCACTTCTTTCCATAGTCTCCCCCCTCAGCCACCCCCCCAAAACAACTCAATGAAACAACTGAACCTCCTTCTCCATTAAGGGGTGTGCTATTAATATATAATATTACCATTACATGTTATATACTCTTAGTACATACTATATATATATATATACACACACACACACACACACACACTATTAGATACTATATATTACTATTATGTACTATATAATAATTGTATATAGTAATATAAATAATAATAAATAAAAGTAATATACAGTATATAATATATAGTACTGTAAATAATATATAATAGTAATAGTATATATAGTATATAATACTAACAGTATATACTATAATATGTAATTATATAATATGTATTTATATATTAATAGCATATAATATTTAGCATGTTGTTATGTATTACATATTATATACTATACATGACTGTATCTTACATAATTACATACATATAATATTATGTTTTATATAACTATATTAGAGTATACATGTCTTATACTAACTCCTATGGGGTTTAACAAAGGTGGTGGTCAACATGGATTCTGTGCCAAAAACCTGGGCACACAGTGCTGATATGGGAACCACAATGCCTCCTGCAAACGCATTTACAGGAAGAGACGACCTCGGGGCTGACAAGGCTGCTGTAAATGCGGGTCAGGGGATGCCATCACGTCGCTGTCTTCTAGGCTCAGGAATGGCTCAGAGAGAGGGCTCCTTCCCACTGCCAACTACTCAAGAATAAAGCATGCTGAGGTGACATCTACTGGGCAGGAGGCACATCTGGACAGTCCGCCTGGGAACATAACCCCGGGAGGATGATGACTGACATGGTCACCCTGAACAGGCAGCTCTCAATCAGAGTGTGGCTTATCCGCTTTGCAGATAGTCAGTGTCCCCTCCTGCTCATCTCACACATACTTCAGAGTTCCCACGGACCTCTGGTTGCTGGACTGTGTGCAAAATCATCTTCATATTAACCTTGTCCAAAAATTCAGGAAATTAAACCGGTTGCAAAAAAACAACCCTATGATGACTTCCCTGGCCAAGCAGAAGTGATCTGTGGGATGTGTCTGAATCACTGCCGTTGGTCCTCCTTGAGGGCTGAGCCTGCACTATTTCCAGCTGCAGGACTATTATTTCAACTTGGACTTGAAAAGGCCCCTTGGCGTCTTCTGATACAATGGTTTTCCAGTTTTATCTTAGTGGGAGGGCCCTTTCTTCAAAGGAAATCCTAGCTGGACGCCAGCCCATAACTCAGATTAACCCCCAGCTGTTGGAGTGAGGGACCCATGGCCCTGCTTATGGGGCTTGCTCCTCCCTCAAAAGCTCCTAGGAGCACAATTTGAAAAGCATGCCACCATTCCCTGCTTATTAAGTTATTCGCTCGATCACCGACACAACCTTTTCTGAGTACCTACTATGTTCCAGGGGCTGGTGAGCCAGCAGGTAGGAGCACCGGGGGAGGGCCCTGCTTTCCAGAATCTTCCAGTATGGCTGGAGATAGCAGAGCTAAGTTCAGACGATGGTAAGTGCTATGAAAGAATCAGATCAGGGCAATGTGCTTGTGGCCCAGGAGGAAGCTACTTTAGATGGGGGATCGAAGAAAGGCCTCTCTGAGGCAGTAAAACCTGAGTGGAGGGCAGAACAACTGGTTGGACAGATGCCCTGATTTTGACCAGTGAGGAAGCTGACCCAAAGAGGTGAAGTGATGTTCCCCAGGACACACAAGTTGAGAGCCGAGCCAGGACTTGACCCTGGGTTTCCAGGCCCCCTGGCCAGGGCTCTTACCTTTCGCAGTGTTGACTACACAGCTGCTACACGCAAATAAGGCTCTGTAACGGGGGATATCTAAGTGCCCACAAAACCCCACACCCGCCCTGGCGTTCAGGGCCGCCTGTCACGACTCTTAGTGCCCTCTCAGCCCTCCTCAGCCGGTTTGAGTCTGGCTCTGTACCCCAGAAGACAGCACCATGCAGTTGCCATCCCATACCCATGACGTTGCTTGGGAAAACTCCCTCCTCTCTTATGTCCCTGGCTTCAAACTGTGGAAAGGGCTCTTTACTGCTTCTGTTGGTGGCATGAAGATAAAAGGAAGATGGCGGCTCACCCAGAAGAAGGCTCCCTGCAAAGTCAAGCTGCTCTAGGGTTACACAACTTAAAGGCCAGCCAAGCCAGTTTTGCTCCTGGGCTGTAGAAGGCTTTCATACAAAACCTCCAGCACCGCAAGGTCTGTATGGATCAAACACACCAAGAGTCCAAAGCTGGGCTCTAGGCACACACTCCTGCTGAATATCATGGGAAGCAGTATGCAAATGGCTCCCTTTACTAACCCCAGCCAAATAGCTCCAGGCCCTCAAAGTGTTCCCCAAGCCTCACACTCCACCCCATGTGCCCAGCATTTGCCCTTCGCCCTCCGAGCCTAAGGCTGTCCCAGCACTTTCCCAGGCATTAGCCAATTTGAGCCTCCAGTACCTCCTGAGGTAGGCAGGACAGCAGTTCTTTTTTTTTTTTAAGATTTTATTTATTTATTTGACAGAGAGAGACACAGCGAAGAGAAGGAACACAAGCAGGGGGAGTGGGAGAGGGAGAAGCAGGCCCTCCGCTGAGCAGGGAGCCCGATGTGGGGCTCGATCCCAGGACCCTGGGATCATGACCTGAGCCAAAGGCAGACGCTTAACGGCTGAGCCACCCAGGCGTCCCAGGACAGCAGTTCTAAATTGCATTTTGCACACAAGCAACTGAGCCACTGAGAGACCTGTGCAGGGAACATCACTAGTAACATAGTAACAACCACTGAATTATGATTCAAACCCAGGGCTCCAGATTCCAAAGGTAGCTATCATCAAGCTGCTCACAGATTAAACACAGAGTATCCACCCTGATTTAATACCACATTCATTCCCTCTCTCCCTTCCACCTACATCTTATGCCCTGGAGTGTACTAAGCTTCTGGAGGGTTTCCAGAAGCTGCCTCTTCTCTTCTTGCTATCCCTGCCTCATACTGTGTGCCCACATGCTGGAGAGATCTGTAGCAATTTAGACCCAAGGTGAGATGCTCTCCTGTCCAAACTGACTGACCCCTCCTTCCTTTCATATTTTCAGCCAGTTCACGCTTGTCAATACTGAACATACCACTGGGAAAATACACCCTAGAACCATCCACATCTTCCTTCTTCCCATACCAAACCGGCCAACTGCACCTGCAGGACTGGACAGGCAAACACAGGTGACGGGGCCTGCATAGCCATGTCCCCACAAATACACAGATGTGTCCCCATGGGACACAGAAGCCACACCAGCTGCCAGCATTTAGCAAACTCTGCTAACTCTATACAATTCTAGCTAGGATTACTCTGGACCGGTCACCCCGGGCTTGTGCCTAAGAGCCAGCTACCAGAATCCAGGTGGACAAAGAAAATGACATTTTGACGAGAAACAGACAGGCACCGAGCACGCTGGGCGGCACAAGACACCCAGAAGCCCAGAGCCCTCTCCCAAGGCTATAAGCGCAGAAAGGCGGACTCGTGACTCAAGAGTATAATTAGGGACACAAACGCTGCGACCCCCGCAGAGCCCAGTGCGCGCCCGCGTCCACCCAGAGGAACCCGAGGCCTCCCGCCCCCACTCCGCATCCAGAGTCGGCTGGCCCCCGACCGCCCAGGCCCGGTCCGACTCAGCACGGCGGGCCGCGCGGCACGGGGAGGGAGATGGGGGTGCGACCCGCCCGCCGCCTCCCCCGTCCCGGCCCTCCCGAGCTCCGCGAGCTGCTCCGCCGCCCCCCGCACTTACCCGGCCCCGCGGGCCGCCGAGCTCTGCACGCAGCGACGGTAGCCGGAGCTTCGGGAGGCGCGGCGGCGCTCCGGGCCCTCCCAGCGGGAGAGCGTCAGGGTGCGGGCAGCCAGGCTCCAGCCCAGCACCCCGGGCACTTCCTGCCGGCCCGCCCCGCCCCGCTTCCCGAGCGCCCACCCTCCCGGCTCGCCCCCTCCGAGTCCCAGGCTCCGTTCCTCCCAGCCGGGCTGGCCTTGCCCAGAAGTCCAGAGC
Organism: Neomonachus schauinslandi; assembly: GCF_002201575.2. Lineage (NCBI taxonomy): Eukaryota > Metazoa > Chordata > Mammalia > Carnivora > Phocidae > Neomonachus > Neomonachus schauinslandi. The sequence goes on along the minus strand of NC_058407.1, from coordinate 99,542,001 downwards.
TGGGCCGCGTCTTTGTTTGGGAGCTGGCCTCTTTTCAATTCGGAGCTCATAGAGCCAATTAAGTCGGAGTTAGGGGCAGCTGTGTGGTTGCCCGGGGATCCCTGCGAGGAGGGGAGGCTCGGCTCATAAACCCGCGGCTCCCCCGCTCCCCCTTTCCCAGACCCGGAGGCGCGGGGGTGGGGGTGGGGGTGGGGGTGTTCTCTCTCAGGTCTTGCTTTCTTCCCCTGGGTTGGTGCGTGGCTCAGGTCCGGGGAGACATTGGCCTGCGGGGGCTCCCAGGGACTCTAGGGACAAGCCCCTCTGATCCCAAAGAGCCGCTCCTCTCTCTCTGCCTACCCCCTATATATAAGGAAGCCTCCCATCAGTGCCCTGTCCCAGCGAGAGCCCTCTGGACTATGGGCTTGGCTTTCTGTTTCCTGGGCCCAGGAAGCCTCAAGACCTCCTCCCAGACTGGAGAAAAGAGGAAGAGTAGACACAGCACAGGCCGTGCCCTGGTTGAGAACAGGTGCGAAGCTGCGGAGAACTGGCTCTGTTCTACCTGTGCAGCATATTATTTCTCAAAGTAACAAAGGCCTGCGCTTATCCACCCACGTTCTTCTGAAACTTGACTACAGCAAGCAAGGTTACCAATTTACTAGGGCGCTAGGTCAGGGAAGCCTTTGGAAGCAGGGATTGCTGACAGAAGCATAGCACCAGAGCAAAAATCAGCAGAGCGGACCAGGTGGAGGTCGCAGGAGGTGATTGCAGTTGTCCCTGTGAGGGGCAGGCCTGAAATGGGGGTGAATGTGGAAGATGCAGCGGACGGGGGGCTCCACAGAGCTTGCTGTGTGTGTCATAGATGGAGGGGTAGCGAGGGGGTCTGAAGAAGGACCATGCCGGTGCTTTGAGTGTGGAAGTCTGAAGGAAGACCTGGAGTGCTGTGAAGCAGAGGGAAGACAAGATGGAGGGAGTTTGGACAATGTAGAGAGGGCCGGGCTGAGGACAGAGCCCAGGTGGAAGCTCGAAAAGGAGCCAGTGAAAGAAATTGGCACCATCCAGGAGGGCCAGCACTCATGCAGAATGCTCAGATCCAGGAGAAGCCCGGGCTACAGGGACACCGAAGAGGAGGGCAACCAGGAGGAGGGCACCCAAGAAAACAGGTTAGACTTGGAGCTGAAGAGATCTTTGGGAGACTTTTGAGAGAATCATTTCAGGATAGGGAGTATAAGCCACATTGCCCCTCCTTGGGGGCATCTGGTCTGATCAGTTGATGCAGGGATACAAAGGCACATCCTCTTACTTTCAGACGGGAGGACCCTGAAGGACTATTCTAGCTCCAGAGCTTCCCAAGGGATTAGCAGAGGCCTCTGTGGAAACTGCACCTCGGTTCAAGTTCACTCTCTGTCCAGTCCCACTTCCTCACTTTCTTACAGGCATTGTTCCCAAGGCTATTTCCCGAGACCTCCATCTCCACGCAGAGTCTGTTTCCCAGAAATCTGACCTGAGATGGGGGCGTCAAGAGAGAAGGGGAGCGTGAAGTCGAGGGGGTGAGGACAGAGGGCATGAACAGGGAGCACCAGCGTTAGGGAGGAGAGGCAGAGCAATATGGCAGGAGAGAGGCCTGAGCAAGCCTGTGACGGCCTCTCCCTCTGACCTTCTTGCAAGACCTCTAATGAAGCAGACCTCTTGTTAAGACCTTGACCTCTAATGAAGTAGTTTCAAGAGATGGAGGTTGCCAGAAAAAGTCAGAGAAGGTGGTGTTAAAGGATGAGACAGAAATGGGGAGGGAGAGAAGAACTCTTCACAGTAGAAATGGGTTTTCCCAAAGCCAGGCAGAGGAGAGAAGGGGGAGCAGGCCGGAGGAGAGAGAATGCTGTCGGTGGGTAAGGATGAGGGGAAGTGCATGTTCACAATGTAACATTAAACCAGTAATTCAGAAAGAGAGGGTTGGAAAGTGTTCTGGAGGGACCTTGTAGCAATATGAGAGGGCAAGTGATGAATGAGCCCCTGGACCAGGATATCCCCTCTCCAGCATTATCCCCAGGAACATTAAACATCTAGAGCAGAGAACCAATAGAAATACGATATGTAATTTACAGTTTCCTAGTAGCCACATTAAAAAATGTAAAAAGAAGAACCAGGTGAAATTAATTTTAATGATACAATTTTATTGCACACAATATATCTAAAGTATGTATGTTCATTTCAATATACATCAATATCGAAATTATTAATGAGCTATTGTACGTTTTCTTCCTGCTAAGTCTTCCAACTCTGCTGTGTATTTTATACTCAGAGCACATCTGAGTTTAGACACTACATTTTCATCAGAAATACTTGATCTGTATTTAGATTTCATAATGGTTATGGTTGAAGAAGTAGAGTTACAAACCTCAGTTGCTTCATACATACTTATGCTTCCCAATAACCAAACCAAATGGCCAGTTTTAAAATTGAATTAAAATTAATTGAAATACAAAAAAACGTAGTCTTTCTGTTGCACTTCGCACATCCCAAGTGCTCAATAGCTGCACGTGGCCAGTGGCTGCCACACCAGACTGCACAGGTCTAGCATATGAATTCCTGGACTTGTGGACTTTGTCTTGTTTTGTCCTCACCTTCTGTGAAGGACGGGCCCTGCCCTCACCATGGCTCCACTAACAAGATCCTACTCTGTTTCATTTTATTCCACAGAACTCACTTGAAGATGATGAGGGAGCAGGTGGAGAATCTAAGATCTGTGGGGAGGGAAGGGGGTCTGGCTTGGGCCAGGCGAGGAGTGAAGAGAATGGGACATGAGTCGGAAGTCTTCGGTACAGTTACTCTGTGTTCACACGAAGAATATTTTTTTTCCAAGGATTGAACTGAGAATGTAAGAGACAGCTCTTGTTGTCATGGTCTCCCCAGTTAGTGGTTTCCCCTGAGCTCCAAGCACTGGCATAGTCACAAACGCTTGGGTGTGGCTGCTAGGTCTGGACCTCATTTTTCACATCTGCAAAATGGGAAGAGCAGTCTCTTATTTAGGGAGAAAAAAAAGGGAGGGGTTGTGGAATCCTAAGCATGAAGCTACAGTGAAAGAGGGCTTTTGGTCCCAGATTGGGAGACCTGTGCTCCTCATCCAGGCCTGGCATATCCTCTGCCCCTGCTGGGGGCCAGTGGCTTCTGTTTTCAGTCCGCACTCTGGCACCATTACATCTGATAGAGTGATCCAACATGGAGAGCTGGAGTAGAGAGGTTGTAGAGACTTTCTGAGAAATGTAAAAATAATAGTAATAACACTTAGGCTCCTTTGCTCTATAATGACCTGTCCCTGTTACTTGGAGTTACAGGGTAGATCTCGTGGGATCCCCTCCATGCCGGCACATATCCTTGCTCCCTGCCAACAGTATCTATATCCATTCCCAGAAATCGAATTTCTGTATCTATTCCTAGAAATAGAAAAGAGTCACAGAAAATACCTTTGTGTGCGTATGGATGGTTACACATACACATACACACACACATGCGCACACCGCTCTGAAGAGTGTGATCTGGTGTTGTTGGCATCCTCAGGAGGCATGGTACATTAGCTTAGCTCAACATTCAGGTTGTACCATCGCAGGTCAGGATACATAAAACTTGGATGTCTCCATCCCCTGAGCACAAGCCTGTCTTTCAAAACGGTTTCCAGTCACTCCCTAGGAAGGTTGCAAGGAAGTGAAGGAGCCTGTCACAATCTCTCCCCCTGCCCCCCTGACATTCCTGCTGGGTTACACTGCCATGCTGCTGTGGTCCTGATAAGAACTCTTTGTACAGACTCCGAGCCATTCCCAAGAAAAACAGCTCCGTTCTTGGAGGTAGAAAAACTCGGGTAGAAGTCTCGCCTCTCTGCATACACATCAAGCAGTGTGTCTGGCAGCCTGTTTCCCCTTTAAATCCTTAAAATGGGGAAAAACTCTTCCTGAGAGCCTTTCTACCCTCTTAGAGAATGGAAACTGGCCTTGGTTTCATCATCCATGTGAAAAATAGAGCTACATATCATCTGGTCAGTACCTTTCCTCTTGCAGAAGGACTGGCAAATGATCAGATGTTAAATATTGATCAGTTTTGATTAGCTTGAATTCAACCTGCATTTGACTGTGAACGTGATGACTTAGCCTCCTCATTTTTGCAAAGATATCTGGTGTTTCATAGGAGGTGGTAAAGAAACGATTTTGGAATCGAACTGTACAATCTCAGGTATAATGCCCGTGAGAGATATGTTATACTAGATGTAGGAGATTTTAAACTGTTGTGAGATAGACTTCTAATGACATCAAGAACACTCCTTGCACTAATTAGTGCTTGAAATAATTATTGATCTTTATTAACAATGTCAAGATAATTGCTCAGATGTCCAGTTGCTTGAAATGCTCTCTTGGCATTCTACATGAAGGACTTTACAGACTGGTTCTCTCCCAGGAGAACATTATTTAAGGCAAAACATAGAAAAGCACATCTAGGGTACAGCAAACATAAGTACAGACAGCTGAGCAAATATATAAATAACATGCAAAATGACACTTAAATATTTACAGCTTGAATTTTTTAGTATGTGTAGCACATGCAGCTAGTCCTCTTTCATCTTCCCCAAATTTTCTAGAGACTGCTTCTATAACTGGGGCAGAGGCTTTTCCAGGCATCCAAGGTCACCTGCTGGGGAGGAAGAGAAGCCTTTGGATAAACATGATGAATATTCCCAGAGCATCTATGTTAAAATTTATTTTTTTGGGGGGGGGAATACATTTTCAATATATTTTCAAAAGTGTAACATCTGTATATGCTGATTGTAGAAAAATTTGATCAATATAAAATATTAAAGAAGAAAGTAAAATTATCTGAAATCGTAGCCATCGGAGATAATCACTATATTATTTTGGTAAATTGTGTCTGTGTGCATGTGTGTGTTTGTAAGCAGATTTATTTCATTTTAGAATATATTTTAGTCATCTTTTTATGTCAGTGGACTTAAGAATATAGTACATATTTTTTTTGCTACAATGTATGGATGTACCACAGTCTATTTAACCAATCCTCTCCCCTATTGATGCATATTTAGGATGTTTCCGATAAGTATTTCCAATATGGTTATGCAAACTTTTTTCACATATATCTTTGCCTACCTATTCAACTGTTCCTTCATGATAAATATCAAGAAATAGAATAGCAGAAAATACAATTTTTTTTTTGTGGATACACACACACACACATACACATATACAAGTATATATGCAAATTTATATAATGAAATGCATAGAAAAAGTTGATAGAATATGTTTCTTTTTTAAAAAAATTTTTTTTGGTAGAATATGTTTCAAATGTAATTACAGTCATTACCTTTTGAGAGAGGACTGGGATTGGGAATGTAGTTAAAGAGGAATTTGATCAAACCTATAATGTTAGTTTTTCACAAGGAGAAAATATTTGTGTGACTTAAACTTAGTTAAAATTAAAGATAATAATGACTAAAAAAAAGAACAAGATAAAATCAGTTGACAATCACACATCATTGGAAATAAACTGTCTGCTTTCTTCTGCTGAAAAAAAATGAAAGGTAAATGCTGGAAGAAGAAAAATAGGATATATAAATGCAACACTACTAAAAGAAAAAAAAAAAGGAAACAGCACCTAAAATTTTGATTAACCAAACAAAAATAAGGAACGAAAGGAAGAATAGAAACAACAAGAAAGTATAGTAAGTAAAAAGTACAAGTATGTGGACAAAATAAATCCAAATATACCAATGCTTGCAATTTCATGTGATTTGGTTGAAGTCTCCATTAAAAGGCAGCAACTCTCACATTGGGTAACAACACAAAATTCAGTTAAATGTTGTTTCAAAGGGACACATAAAAAATATCAGACACAGAAAGCTGCAAAATAAAGGAACGGACAAGATGTGTTAACCAAGGAAATGCTAACACCAAGAAACAGGTGTGCCCATATTAACATAAATGAAATGGAATTCAAAGTGCAAAGAATTAATGGTCCAAGAAGAGGCTTTTTGTTTTGTTCTTGTCCACTCGTGAATCTTTGTGCAGTTTCAGAACGTATAAACAGAACAATAGTTCAAGTAGACAAAAAATAACCAAGGATTTATAACTGTACTGTTCAATTCAGCAGTGACTAGCCACATACTATAGCCAGGAGCCACGAGGCTACTGAACACCTTAAATATGGCTAGTTCAAATGGAGATGTGCTATCAGCAGAAAACACATATCAGATTTCAAAGATTTAGTATGAAAAATAATGTTATTTTAAAATATTAAGTGTTGAAAGTATCATATTTTAGATATATTGAGTTTAACAAAATCTATTAAACTTCATCTTAACAGTTTGACTTATTTTGATGTGGCTACCAGAAAATTTAACACACATGGCACACATTGAACGGCAGTGAAGATTTAAATGATACGATGAATAAGTATGGGCCAATAGATATATAAAGGGAGCATCCTGATTTATCAGAGATTTTACCATCTTTTCAAACATTCATGCAATATTTATATATTGATCAATTATCTAGCCACATGAAGATCTGACAAATGTCTAAAAACTAGCTCTTACACAGGCTGATATCTGACCACAGTGATTTTTCACAACCCCATTGGAAATCCCTGGTGCCTATTCCAAATGCCGTTTTCCTCCCCAGTTACTGTGGGGAGTTGTCTTTGTGGGGTGAGGTCTGTGGGCACAAGCCCCTGAAGGTGGGGATCTCCATCCCTCTCAGAAGCCAGTTAACTGAGGTCCTACTCTGCCTATTGGCCCCAACTCACAAGATTTTTGAGTCAGAACTCCCCTTTAGAGAACACTGATGACAGCTTCACCCCGGAGGAAATGCCCCATCTGCAAACTGCTCCCTGTTTACGGATGGCTGGGAGGAACGGCCAGCCTGACTGGCCCCTTGTTCTGAATTACTCAACCAATAACACTGAGGAGGGGCTCAGGCACTCTCCTCCACATGGATTTGATCACTCTGAGCTTGAACAGCTATTCTTACCTTGAGTAGTTTATTCTATTCATGTTTGGCTTGAATATTTTTTTCTTATCATTTCTTCAGCAATCCAATTCTATCTTTTTTTTAAAAAAATGGTCTTCAATATTTCCGGTCTGTAGGTAAGCACCCTTCCTTGATTTCCAGCAACATTACAGATCTATTCCTTTTTCAAAACATTATTTCTGTAATGTCATGGGATTGGAGCAGGTGGAGATGTAGAAGCAGGTATCTTGTCTGTCTGATATCTTGATTCCATTGCAGGATGTCAATTTTTGTGTATTTTTCTTATAACCAGCCACCTTACTAATAGCATCTTTCATATTTAAATAAACATTAAGAAGAATGCGGGATGTGGAGAAAAGGAAACTCTTGTGCACTGTTGGTGGGAATGTAAATTAGTACAGCCATTATGGAAAATAGTATGGAGGTTTCCCAAAAAATTAAAAAATCAAAAACAAAACTACCAGCAATTTTACCTCTAGGAATTTATCCAAAGAAGATGAAAACACTAACTCAAAAAGATACCTGCACCCCCATGTTCATTGCAGCATTATTTACAATAGTCAATATATGGAAACAACTTGTGCCCATCAATGGATGGATGGATGGATCAAGAAAAAAAAAAAATATATATATATAATGGAATATTATTCAGCCATAAAAAGGAATGAAATTTTGCCATTTGCAACAATATGGATGGACTTTGAGAGCATTATGCTAAGTGAAATAAGTCAGAGAAGATAAATACCACATGTCACTTATATGTTGGAATCTAAAAAAACCCAAACAAACCCCAAAAACCAAGCTCATAGATACAGCAAATAGATTGGTGGGTGCCAGAGGTGGGGTTGGGGGGGTGGGAGAAATGGGCAAAGGGGGTCAAAATGTACAAACTTCCAGTTACAAATAAGTAATATACAGCATGGCGACTATAATAATACTGTATTGCATATTTGAAAGTTGTTGAGAAAGTAGATCTTAAAAGTTCTCATCATCAGAAAAAAATTTTTTGTAACTAGGTTAGGTGACAGATACTAACTAGACTTATTGTGATGATCATTTAACAATATATACAAAGAACGAATCATTATGTTATATACCTGAAACTAATATAATGTTATAATGTCAATTGTACCTCAATTAAAAAAAAGAATGCAAAATATGCATGCATTTTTCAGTGACATGGGAACTCTCAAACAAGTTGTAAAAAGCAGGGTTGCTATACCCCACATTTTTCTTGCTATTAGGGATACTTTGAGGACAAAAATGTTGAAAATTCAGCTAAAAAAATATTTTTGATGCCTTGAATTGGCCTCTCAATCTCTCCCATCATCCATCCTTCTCTCTTACCCAAAGAAAGAAATCCAATTCCAATAAAGAGGAAAATGTTCTAATAAGGCCTTCTGGTCTCCCTCAGTCATAGGGCTGGTCACTAGGGCAAACTGCACAAGGCTCCATGCTTCAATCGGACCAGCACTTCATTTAATGCTCTGCTGTTGCTGTCTTGAAATTCCTAATACTTTTCAAACAGAGGCCCCACATTTTCATGGGTCACACAAACTAGGAAACTGATCCTGAATATAGGCTTCTACTCGGCAGAACCGTGTCCTTGATATTTCTGCCAACTACTTAGCTAGTGTTATGTGTTTTCTACCTAAGTTAAAACATTAAGGCTTGTGGCATTTTGTTGACCCCAGAGAAATTTCCATCATGTGTATCTTCAGAATCATCTTACTTTTTCTGCAGGGGTGGGGCGGGAGTTTGAATTTGAAGGAAGAATATCACCAGAGTCACACCCTTAGTATCCTTTTGTGAGCTGGCATCACCTTCCCCTCTTGACACTTCTATACTCCTTCTGTGCTTTCCAGCCATACCACCATGTATAGCTTGTTCTTTCTTCCACACATTTGCCCAAGTGGTTCCCATGACTTGGAAGCCTTTCTTGCCCTGTATACTTGGTGAACTCTTACTCAACCTTCAAAACTTGTTTTAATTATCTACCCCTCTGGGAAGCCCTCCTTGGCCTCTCTAGCTAGAACTAAGTGCCTTGCTCCTATTGATCTCATGTCTCCATTAGGAATTTAAGCGTAGAGCTGGAATTATTTTCTTATACATTTCTTTTCCACTAGATTCTTGGTTTCCAACCTTTTTTTTTTTTTTTGGTTTACTTTACTGATTTTATTGTGTGTGGCACAGTTGAAGGCATTAAAATACTAAAAAACACATTAAACAAGTCAGGAATAATTACAGTGCAATTATTGCTATAGTATAACCAGGTCCTGCAGTGACTTCGAAAGCATCCACTGTTACCACACTATCATTTGCTCTCCCTCTAATATTAGTTTGCTGCTATCAATACCTGCCCTTGTGTGGGGCGCCTGGGTGGCTCAGTTGGTTAAGCGACTGCCTTAGGCTCAGGTCACGATCCCAGGGTCCTGGGATCGAGCCCTGCATCGGACTCCCTGCTCGGCGGGAAGCCTGCTTCTCTCTCCCACTCCCCCTGCTTGTGTTCCCTCTCTTACTGTGTCTCTCTGTCAAATAAATAAAATCTTTAAAAAAAAAAATTAGTTTTTTTTTTTAAATTTTTTTAAAAAGCTAATTTTGGGGGCACCTGGGTGGCTCAGTTGGTTAAGCGACTGCCTTCGGCTCAGGTCATGATCCTGGAGTCCCGGGATCGAGTCCCGCATCGGGCTCCCTGCTCGGCAGGGAGTCTGCTTCTCCCTCTGACCCTCTTCCCTCTCATGCTCTCTGTCTCTCATTCTCTCTCTCTCAAATAAATAAATAAAATCTTTAAAAAAAAAAATACCTGCCCTTGTGTATCTCAAGTGTTACATTTTCTTATGTTCTAATAGCCGCCATGTTGGCTAGATTTTTCATCTCTCACCTCTTCTCATAGCCAGCTTACTCCACTCGCCACTATCATGTGACTTTTGGGGGCCGTGTTCCATTTGACAGATACTGCTAACGTGCATTTTGCATTAGAGCAAAAGTATATGTTAGACATTAATTGAAAGTTGGCATCTCATTATGACATATACAGATTGTTTACTGTACCAGGGTGCTCAACTGAAAAGGCAAAGGGAGACCAATGGCCAGCTATAATCTGCTCACCAGACTGTGTGCCCACCAGACTTCGCTTGCCCCGTTGGGGTCGTGCAATAGGTACCATTTGGACCGATGGTTCAGGACCCCCCACGGTGCTCCAGCAGGTCAGTTGAGAACTGTTGGAAAGCAAGGACTGGATTCTATTCGTCTTTACTTCTCCAGCACCTAGCACAGTGATGGACAACAACAGACTGTAGTAAATGTGAAATAAATTATACGACAATCAAGAGATTCTGCCAATAGCATGCAATATGATTTGGGCTTAGTCTAAAACACTGCTAACATAAATTTCCCAAATCTGGTCAGCTGGGGCAGTGGCTCTTAAATGTATTAGATATGCTGGGGTGATGTGGGCTGCCCCGGCCCCAGCCCCCAACTGTCATGAATAGCCCTGGATCCTTCACCTCTGTGCTGAAGTCCACCAAAGTCCCCAGGAATGTGTCAAGCTGTTAGTCATCCTTCATTGGGTGTACTGCTCCTGAAAGAGGTGGGCAAAGGCAGCACCAGCGCACACCCTTTTTATCAAACAGGGATACCTGCAGTCCATCTCCTGCCCCATTTCTTCTAGAAACTAGCACTTGCTGAGCATTTTAAAAGTTTAGAGCTGGAAGATGGCTTCAGGGTTGTCCAGTGTGATCTCATTTCCCCTCAGGAGAGGGACGTGATATCACCCAGTCGGTGTTGGTAGAACAGCAACTAGGGCCCAGACTAGGACTACCTCCCTCCTTCGAGGCACATGTATGCCCCCTATCCCTTCCTTTTATTCAGGTCCACAGCAGCTCCCTTCCCCCACCTCTCCTTCCATGACCGGCTCTCCTTGGCTGTTCCCCAGTCCGACTCTCAGAGATGGCAGAGCTGAGCCCAGGAGAGGCGGGAATAGGAAATGGCAAAAAAGGTTTATCTTCTCCTCTTCTTGCCTAGAGCTAGCCTGGGCCTCTGTCCCCAGAAGTCACGTTGCCACTGTGGGATTTTGTGCTAATGAAGAGTGCTTTGGGCCAGACTCACAGGATGGACGCTGAGTGAGGAGACTAGAAGTGTCATAGCGTGAGCAACTCGTATCTGACTTTATGTCAAGTGATGCATCCAGAAACAAAATCCACACACTTTCTGCAGTCACATTATTCCTACCACATTCCTCATCTGGTCTCAAGGGCTTGTTTCTGAAACCTGGAGGGAAGAAATGTCAGGGGCTAGCAAGCAGGTTTTGTAAAGCAGTCTTTTGGGAGCCCTGCATGGGGTCTGGCCCTGCTCCAGGCTCAGTCTATAGGGGATCTGGAAGGATTAGGGCTTTTCCTTCTGCTCTCAGCCTCTCTGCTCTCAGTCTGGCCTGGGGGTCTGCCAGTCTGCTCAGGGACCCTCCAAGGACGTCTGGGAACTCACCTGGGGACTCTAGGGACAGTGTGCTTCCTTCCACTTGACAGATGGGGGACACTGAGACTTCGGGAGAGAGGAAGCAATTCCCAAAGGTCATAAAAGGAGTGAGATCCTGTGTGAGAACCAGACCAAGAAGTTCCATGCTCCTTTCTGTCTGGTACTCTGGCTCCTGACTCCTCCTTGATTCCGCATGATGGCTCTGAGGGTTGTCTGTTTGCACTTGGGGTCACAGGGCTTGGAGGGCATGGGGTTGGGAGGGAAGGATAAGGGGTTAAGGGAGTGAGTCCCTGTGCAAGTATTTGTTTGAAGAGAGGTAAGAGATAAGGATGAGGGGGGCAGCAATGGAAGTGTGTCAACGACCAGGGTGGCCCTTGGCCATCTTAAAGTTTCAACAGAGAGGATTTCTCTGACCCTCACGGTCTAAATGAGAACCTCTCCATGATTCTCTCTGCTCTTTTCTATTACAGACCTTATTACAAATTGTAGCTGCCTATTTCTGCGTGTTTTTCTGGTTTGATGTCTGTCCAGCCATTACACTCTAAGGTCCACAAAGGCAGGGAATATATTGGTTGGTTGTTTGCTCCAGGACCCAGCAGGCCTGGTGAATAGTGGGCATGCAAAATATTTGATGAGAGAATGAATATTTTTTTAAAACATTTATGATTCAATTTGGACATTGAATAGCTCCAACTTGCCTCTCAGTACTCATCATTAAGTGCATTGTTAGCCCAAATATAATTATAGAACTGATTTTTTGGATCATCCATGATTTCTTTTCTAAGCATCGGGGCCAATAACCAAGGGATTAATATATTTTCCACTGGACATGAGTTAATTAAAGGTACAAGGTTATCTTAGATTTTATTATTCTGCATACTTACTTCACTGCATAATTAAAGATCCAGTCCTCGACGTAGATGATTTGTGGTTTGTCTGTCTTATTTTCGTGCAGAAAATAGTCTGAAGGGATTTCTATTTTGCTCCTTTGACACGAGTACGTAAGGGTGGTGTCTTTGAGAATCATAAGGTACTAAAAAGCCAGACCCATAAGGTACTAAAAAGCTTCAGAGGATGTTGTTCATATTGGAGTTTTGGTGAAAGGCATGCTCGGCTTTGGGGCAGCCTGCACAGCTGCCTGAGGTAGCAGCCTTGGGAGAACCCCAGCTTTATGGTTTAATGCGCATAGGCCCTAGAGGACTGCTGGCGTCGCTTGACCACTCATCTCCCTCTTCTTATTCTTGCCCTTTTTCTTGTTCTTTCCAGGGCATCCAGAATGATCTATTCAAAGCCTAAGTGAGACCACGGCACTTGTATATTTAAAACCGTCCAGTGACCTCTTATTGTACTGAGAACAAAACAAATTCTCTCGCTGGCTGAAGGGGGCCCTACAGGATCCACCCTTGGCCTGCATCTCCTACCTTGACACTTTTCTCTCTCCCTTGCTCCCTGAACTCAGGCCCCAGTGACCTCCTTTCTCTTCCTCACTCAGCCAAGCTCATCCCCCCAGCTCAGTGGCTTTGCACCTGCTGTGTCCTCCATGTGAACAGCTCTCTGCCCCCACCCGCCCCAATCTTCACCTGCTACTTTCTTCCTGTCATTCAGGTCTCAGCTTAGATGTCAGCCCCTGGCGAGCTCGTCCCTGACCCCAGTTCTGAAGCACACCCCGGTCACTCCATACCTTCTCTTTGTGTTGTTTTCTGAGGAACTCATCACTCTCTGATATCTGCTATCTTCCTGTTTCTCTCCATTTATTTACTTCTGCTCTGTCTGCCCCACTAGGATATAAGCTCCATGAGCATTGGGCCATTATCTTTGTTGTTCTTTGCTCTAGCTCTAGTGCTTGGCCTGTGGTAAGTGCTCTAGAAATATTCAGTGAATGCCTTAAAGTCTGTAAGTAGGCTCATCGGGGTGACTTCCCAGCCTGGCTTGCTGATTGACTGGGAGAGGCCACCTGAGAGCCTGGAAACCATCAGGAGCCTGCTTCGCTGGAGAAAGCAAATGGCCTACAAGTTTAGAGGCCTGAGTTCTCTTCTCTCTTCTTACTGTTGCCTTTTGCCCATCTCTCAGAGTCTCAGCTTCCTCATCTGTCCCATGAGGGCGTTGGACTGGGTGACCTCTGAGGTCACATTCTAGTAGTCTCTGCCACTCCAGCCCACCTCCTTGCAAACACACAGTCAGAGGCCGGCCTCCCTGAGGAGCAGAGGTCTTGGGGGTAGCCGCAGCCCCAACACCCTCACTTTCCACTGTAACTATGACAACCTTTCTACCCGCTCCTGATGTTGGAGGAAATGCCTGACTGTTTGGAGGCCTCAAACGGAGAATAAAACAGAAAGCAAAACTTCTGGAGGCAACAGGTTGCGTTGGGAAGGGTAGAGGCCCCAGACAGAGCTGGGTTTGTGTCTCCGCTCCTTGCCTACCAGCTGGATGACCCTGAACATTTGCCCTGAGCCATAGTTTTGGCAAAGAGAAATGCTTATGCCCTGCTTGCAGATGTGCAGTGAGGATTACACGAGTTAACAGATGTGAAACCGAAGAGAGGTCAGCTCCCTTCCCATTATCTTCGAGGGCCTGAGCGTGTCCACAAGAATGGCCTAGTGGCTAGGCTACAGATGCCAGCCGGAAGCTTGTTCTCACAGAGGCCAGTAGGGGCTGTAGGTGAAAGTGCGAGATGGCTTAGCTCCGTAAAGGGAAACCAAAAACAAACAAAAAAACAAAAAAATCCCAAAAGACAAAAAACAAAACCACCCTCATTTTTAAAAATTTTTTATTGTTATGTTAATCACCATACATTACATCATTAGTTTTTGATGTAGTGTTCCATGATTCATTGTTTGTGCATAACACCCAGTGCTCCATGCAGAACGTGCCCTCTTTAATACCCATCACCAGGCCAACCCATCCTCCCACCCCCCTCCCCTCTAGAATGCCCAGTTTGTTTTTCAGACTCCATAGTCTCTCATGGTTCATCTCCCCCTCCGATTTCCCCCCCTTCATTCTTCCCCTCCTGCTATCTTCTTCTTCTTTTTTTTCTTAACATATATTGAATTATTTGTTTCAGAGGTACAGATCTGAGATTCAACAGTCTCGCACAATTCACAGCACTTACCAGAGGACATGCCCTCCCCAGTCACCCCATCCCTCCCACCCCACCGCCCACCCAGCAACCCTCAGTTTGTTTCCTGAGATTAAGAATTCCTCATATCAGTTGAGGTCATATGATACACGTCTTTCTCTTTTTGACTTATTTCGCTCAGCATAATACCCTCCAGTTCCATCCATGTCGTTGCAAATGGCAAGATCTCATTCCTTTTGATGGCTGCATAATATTCCATTGTATATATATATACCAC